>NW_016157791.1:147906-167678 GCF_001687245.7 Rhagoletis zephyria | reverse complement strand
AGTTATCATAAATTAATTCCCATAGTTGCTTTTCCCAACCTTCGCTTGGGTTATTCACACTTCAGCCACATTGCAACCGTTCGTCATATTGCCCAACAGCCTAATCAGCAGAAATATGACCAGATCAATGTTCACACGGTTGCTAGCACGGGTCGCTGTATCAGCAAAGCAATAGCTATTGCTATTGCTAGAAGTCACTGCACCATCATCGGCGTGATGTCAACATCACTAGCGCCACTATTCTCGGAACACCGCAGTCAATCGTCATCTTATTTAACAGCGTCAGCACAAACAAGAAATTACAACATATGAGCAACGCCGGAGTTACAATTCTGTCACAGCCACTATTCGCCGGCAGCGCGGCAGCAGCATCGCGCTGTGCTGTAGGTTAGGTGTTAGCTAAAAGTTAAGTAGGGAGTCAGTTCTAATTTAGACTCATAGCTGACCCAACGGCAGCGTTGTAACAAATAAGTAAATAATAAATAATAATAAAAACAAATAATAAAACGAATAAACGGTTTACTGGCGCCCAACGTGGGGCCTCGCGGTAAGCATCAGTGAATACAAAAAAGGATACATTTCCGAAGACAAATACAAATCAACAATCAACAAGCATCAACTTAAGAGAATACACCCAAATACAACAAGGGATAAATTTCCAAGGACAAATCAACAAGCATCAACTTAAGAGAACGTAAACATTTGAAGGCAACGAAGGATCAATTCATTAATTCCCGGGACGAATCAAGAATTTATCAATTAAGAATGAAGAGGTGAGTGAAGTGCTTAAAGGTATTTTTTTCTAAGAGTAGTGTGAAATTGAATAAAAATAAAATTAAAAAACGCATAAGGTAGAATTGAGGTTTCGTTTGCGAAAGTTAAATGAGTGAAGGGTTAGAGAATATTTTTAAGAATTTAAGATTAGCAGCAGAGAGCACAGCCACCATGAACGTAGATCAGGTTAACGAAATAGTTAAAGCAGAAGTTAGGAGAGCCTTGGAGGTACAGAAATTAGATTTTGACAGAAAGATACTCGCTTTACAAAACCAGGTAGCAATAAATAAGCCTAAGGTAGAGAAATATAGTAGGGTAACAATTAACCCTTTGACAACATGTGACATTACACTCGACGCGATAAAATCCCTTCCCGAATTTTTCGGTCACCAAGGTACTTTATGTGTCTTGGCGTGAGGCCGCGAATAACGCGTATGAATTATTTAAAAGATACGATGGCAGCGAACGCCACTACCAAGCGGTAACTATTATCAGAAATAAGGTGCGAGGTGCTGCTGATGCGGTACTTTCCTCTTTCAACACGGTGCTCAACTTTAATGCCATAATCTCCCGACTTGATTTCACCTACGCGGACAAACGTCCGATATATTTGATAGAGCATGAACTGNCGTCCGATATATTTGATAGAGCAGGAACTGTCCACATTAAGACAGGGCTCGATGGCATGCTTAGAATTCTACGACGAAGTGGAAAAGAAGCTAACCTTATTGGCAAATAAGACGATAATGTCCTACGAGAGCGGTGTAGCAGACACCATTAATGAGAAATATAGAGCGGATGCGCTCAGGGTGTTTATTTCAGGGTTAAGAAAACCCTTATGCGATATCCTGTTCGCATCCAGACCATCAGACCTTCCGTCGGCCTTGGCTTTGGCACAGGAGGTTGATGCCTATAATGAGCGGTATGCCTTTGGGATGAATTTCGCAAATAGATATCAGGAAAAACCAATCGGGACTCAGAACCCTGTTAACCAGAAGTCACCTAACCTTGAGCACGGTGTGGGCCACAAGAATCCACATTATTCAGTAGGTAAACAAGGAAAACAAGTTAGTCGCCCACAGAACTACGGAAACACCCAGAGACCATTTGCAAATAGTAATAATTCGAGTCAAAGGCGCGTGGAGCCTATGGAAGTAGATCCTTCCATATCCAAATTTAAAAACCCGACCAATAACCCAAGCCAGGACCATTACGGTAGGCCACAGGGGAACTTGCAAAAGCGGGCAGCGAACTCAGGACGGTACACCGGAGCTAAAATGCAGCGCGTTAACCATCTTACAGAAGATCAGGACTCGCAAAACGAATCCTCATACAACAATGAGGCAGAGCAGGTGGCCGACAACATTGAAACAGATGAGGTTAATTTTTTAGGGCAAAATCCCTCCTTCCTTGGATNAACAAGGAGGCGGAGCAGGTGGCCGACAACATTGAAACAGATGAGGTTAATTTTTTAGGGCAAAATCCCTCCTTCCTTGGATTTCAAGGACAATAGGAGGGAAAGAGATTAAAGTTCCTATTACGGTTTACAAGTCAACTCAGTTGAATTGAAATTGAAACAACTCAACTTTAAAACAACTTAACTCTTTTTTGGCATTACGAATTACAACTCACTTCAGTTGAAGTTGTATTGATGTTGCCAACCTAAAAAAGTGACGATTTGACGATAATTAAACAGCTGATGCTTTTGTGGCGAAAAATTAAAACAATATACCTTATTTAAGGTTTACGAGAGAGTGTTTTTTTTTTCAAATAAAAAGTAAAATGGACATAAGCGTTGATTTATTTTACAACGATGAAAATGTTGGTCCCAAAACTGATGTGCTGCGCATACGGAAAAGGCTTCGTGATCACTCGAATCCTTTGGAACTTCCAAGCACCAAGTAAGAAAAATTGTAGCGACAATTGAATGGCATTTTAATAATGTTTTTTTGCAGATTCATAAGCTACTTTCGTTTAAATAAGGAAGCATTTGTCTTTTTGCTAAACGAGATGGATGAACATTTCCAGAAACGTGTGCGAGGAACGGCTGTACCTCCCATATTGAAATTATGTGCAACTCTCAGGTTCCTTGCTGACGGCAGTTATCAAAAGTGCAGTGGAAATGATTTTAATGTTGGACTGGCGCAACCTACAATATCTGTAGTTATTAAGGAGGTTTTAAATATAATTGAGCAGCATATTTGTGGAAAATGGATTACAACCCAAATGACTGAAGAGGAGCAAAACGCGTCAAAAATTGCATTCTATTCAAAAAGCGGATTCCCCGGAGTAGTGGGTTGTATCGATGGGACTCACGTTCGCATCATTTCACCAAAAAAAGAAATGCAACATCTTTATCTAAACAGGAAAGGCTACTACAGTTTAAACGTCATGATTGTAAGTGAAAATGTAAAAAGCAAATAATACTTTAAAAGAAAATGGTCATGACATCTATTTCGATTTCAAACTTTGCGATTACAAAATGGCTATCCGGTATGTGGATGCTAGGCACGCGGGTGCAAATCACGATTCCTTTGTTTTTAACGTAAGCGATTTGAAAGAGCATCTGCAGAGAAACATACAGAGTAATTCCTGGATTTTAGGTAAGACTGGTCATTAGTATTTAATACAAAAATATATTGTTTAAAATATTCCTTAAAGGCGACGCTGGTTACCCTCTACAAACTTTTTTAATGACTCCTTTCCGCATGGCAGAAGCTGGTTCACCACAAGCTCGCTACAATACAATACACTCTAAGGCTCGAAATATTGTAGAACGGACGATTGGAATATTGAAAAGCCGATTTCGTTGTCTTTTATCTGTGCGTGGCTTACATTATTCACCAGCAAAATCTACACAAATTGTGAACGCTTGCTGCGCTTTGCATAATATTTGTCAACACTTTCGCGTGGAACTTTCTGAAGAAATTGCAACCGCTTCAAGTACGGAAATAAGCAATGAAAACCTGAACATTGAAACAGAAGACGAGGATGCCGCCAGAAGAATTCGCAATAATATTTTGGTATCCATTTAATAGAAATAAAAACTCTAACTCACATTTAATTATTTGTACTTCATTCAGTCTTCTTTTATTTTCAATGGTTAAATAACTTATATTTAATATTCATTAAATATCACTTCATGTGCTCTTAAAATTAGGTTTTTCAAAATAGTTAATTTAAATAGTATCACTTCATGTGCTCTTAAAATTAGGTTTTTCAAAATAGTTAATTTAAAAAAGTATCACTTCATGTGCTCTTAAAATTAGGTTTTTCAAAATAGTTAATTTAAAAAAAAATATCACTTCATGTGGTCTTAAAATTAGGGATTGCAAAACCTATAATTAATAAAAAAAAAAATATTACTTCATGTTGTAAAATTAAATTTAAAAATATTTCAAATTATTAAATTAAAGCCCTTTCAATGTTTGTCAAATAAACATCAGTTCTCCATTCACGAGCTGTTCTTGTCTTGCAAATAGCCTCTTAATTTAGCTATTTTTAATTGCTCAACCTCTACCTTCAACAAATGTAGTTCATGGGCTTCCCTAGCCTGCCTTTCAAACAATTTATATTTTTGTTGCTTTATGTGCAGCAATTTTTTATTAATGTCGTAATTTTTGTACGCCGTCTTTTCAATTCTATCAATTTTTTTTAGTACCTCTTTTTGCGTTTCTGCCTGCATTTTTAGGAGCTCTAGACGCTCAGTTTCTAAATTGCAGCTTCTGCGGCGATTTTGTACACGCGATGCTGACGAAGAGGGCCGATCTTCAATGTTTGCTACCTGGGGCAAATCAACCATTGACGAAGCTGCAACTAAGCCGTCTTCTATTTCTTCGCCATCCATCACCGGTGGTATATTCTCTACCCCGAACGCCCGGCCACTGACTGCAACTTGTTCCCTTATCTGAATAAGTTCCGCAACACTTTCTTCTAGTGGATTTAAAGAAACCTCTTGCGACGGACCACCACCAGTTGCAAGAATATTGCTGCGATTGTTGGCAAGCTTCCTTTTTAAATTTGCCTTATAGTGTATCCAAACCTACAGGAGAAGAAAATTATTGCGCTTTCATTGTATTGGTCTAATTCCATGATTACTACTTACTCGTCCCCACTCGTGCGCAGTTCTTGTTGGTGGTGCTAAACTGTTTAGCTCTATGGCAAATTGCTCCCACAATCCCTTGCTTTTACTTTTGCTGCTTCCAAATTGCGGCTTGCCTCGTCCAGTTTCGGGATGCTTCTCCATCAGCTCAACTAGTTTTCAAACTGTTGTTTCGTTGTAAGTTTATTTTTTCTACAAATTTGTAAGAAATTCCTGATTAAGATATTGGTTTAAGACAAATTAAAAAAATTTAATTACCCGCTTTCCATTTTCGCTTAAAAATTTTTCAAAACAACTGCTAGTAATGAGTTGTCGATTTTCGATACTTTTGTCAACCGAACTAGCACAGGGTGGTAAACGGTAATACCACAAAAAAGTTGTAAGACGATATAAATACAACCTAAAATTTTTTGACAGGTTGAGTTGTTATCGATAATACCAAATTGTAAGTTTTCAACTGAAATGGAGTTGAGTTGTAAACCGTAATAGGGGCATAAGTTCCTTGTCGACACCGGGGCATCCAGAAGCTATATCAAGCCCCTCCCAGGACTAAAGGGAATAAAAAAGGTGGAAAATTCATTTTTGGTAAAGTCAATTCATGGGGTGACTCCCATTAAACACAAATGTAAAGTTAGAATGTTTGGGGTGGTAGCAGAATTTTTTCTGCTACCCAATCTGTCTTCATTTGACGGTGTTATTGGCCTGGACCTGTTAAACAAGGTCCATGCAGCCATTGATCTAAAAACAAATACGATAACACACGATTTTGGCAAGGAAATTATTTTATTTGTATCCAGCGAGGATGTTAGTCACTTGCAATTGCAGGCCAAGCAGGTCCCACAAAATTTAGAGGAGGCCTTCTCCAAAATGATAGGAAATATAAATGGGGTATTTGCAGACCCAAACGAGGCACTACCGTACAATACAAACGTAGTAGCAACGATTAGGACCACTGATGAGGACCCGGTATACTCAAGATTTTACCCATACCCATTAGGTGTTTCCGATTTTGTAAATAAGGAAATTCAAGAGCTGTTGGCGAACGGCATCATACGACCATCAAGGTCCCCATACAACAACCCTATATGGGTAGTAAAAAAGAAAGGCCTTGACGAGAATGGCCAAGAAAAGAAACGAATGGTTATAGATTTTCGAAAGCTGAACGATAAAACCATCAGTGATAAATACCCGATATTACAGGGATCTTATCAAATCTAGGGGGGAGTAAATTGTTCACTACTCTTGATCTTAAATCGGGTTTCCATCAGATCAACCTGTCAGAACCGGATAGAGAGAAAACCGCATTCTCTGTAAAAAATGGAAAGTACGAATTCTGCAGGTTGCCTTTCGGTCTAAAGAACGCCCCCAGCATTTTTCAAAGGGCAATAGACGATGTGTTAAGAGAACACATAGGAACGAAATGCTTCGTCTATATGGATGATGGCATTATATTTTCAAAAAATGAAGAACAACATTTAAAGGATATAGAAGTAATTTTAAGAAGTCTGTTCGAAGCCAACATGAGGGTGTCAGCAGAGAAATCCAAATTTTTTAAAACCGAAGTTGAGTTTTTGGGATTCCTGGTTTCACAGAGCGGAATAAAAACATGTCCGGATAAAGTGGACTCAATTCGTAATTTTCAGGAGCCTACTACCCTGAGGGGGCTAAGATCATTTTTGGGTCTAGCGGGATACTACCGTTGTTTTATAAAGGATTTCGCTAAGATAGCGAAGCCACTTTCAAATATAATGAGGGGTGGATATGGCCGAGTTACTGCGTCACAGTCGAAAAACATTCAAATTGATCTGACTGATGAACAGAAAAAAGCTTTCACCACCCTTAAGGAAATACTTGCATCGGACGAGGTTACACTAACCTACTCCTGATTTTAAGAAATCGTTTCAATTAACTACTAACACGCAATAGGTGCTGTCTTATCGCAAGAAGGAAAACCTATAACGATGATTTCCCGCACTTTAACCAGTAGCGAGAAACATTTTGCCACAAACGAGAGGGAGTTGCTGGCCATCGTTTGGGCACTAAAAACACTCAGAAACTACCTTTATGTTGTGACGAACCTCACTGTTCACACAGATCACCAGCCGCTCACTTTCGCAGTTTCAGACAGAAATCCAAACTCAAAAATAAAAAGATGGAAAGCATTCATAGACGAATGCAACGCGAAGCTCATTTATAAACCAGGCAAAGAGAATGTAGTCGCAGACGCATTGTCTAGGCAACACATGAACGCCTTGGATAACATGAGCACCGAAACGATTCACAGCGAGGAATCGTCGACTAACACAATTGAAAGAACAGATAAGCCGGTGAACTGCTTCCGTAACCAGATAGTGGTAGAGGAAGGAATCACACCGGGAAAAAGAACATTCATTATTTTTGAAAAAAAAACCCGACATTTAATCACATTTAAAGATAAAAGAGATCTGATCAGCCTCCTGCAAGAAGCGGTAAAATCGGATGTAGTCAATGCAATACATTGCGACCTACACACGCTTGCCCTATTTCAGGATGAACTGGTTAGACTCTTTCCAACAACCAAGTTCAGGCATACAGAAAAATATGTCAACGATATATTCGACATAAATGAGCAACAGGAAATAATCGCAGCTGAGCATAATCGAGCACATCGAGCAGCCTAGGAGAATATGAAGCAGATACTGGAAGACTATTTTTTCCCAAAAATGGGAAAAAAAGCTTCACAATTTGCTGCCAACTGTCGCACATGCTCTAAAGCAAAGTACGATCGCCATCCACAAAAGCAACTCATCGCACAGACGACCATTCCCTCATATTGCGGAGAGATACTCCACATAGACATATTTTCAACGGGTTCTAAATATTTTCTGACTTGCATCGACAAGTTTTCAAAGTTTGCTATCGTGCAAACTTTAAAGTCTAGAACAATAGTAGACGTGAAGCCGCAGCTTCTCCAAATACTTAATATGTTTTCGGGCACGAAAACTGTGTACTGTGACAACGAAAAGTCACTAAATTCTCAAAGCATCAAATCCACATTTAAAAATCACTTCAATATCGTCATAGTACGTCAAACGGTCAGGTAGAGCGATTCCATAGCACCCTGATGGAAATATCGCGATGCCTTAAACTCGATACCAACATGGACGATATCGAGGAGATAATCCTTTTGGCCACAATAAAATACAACAGATCCATTCACACTGTGACTGGGACGAAACCCATCACTATTTTCCGTCCAGGAAAAGAAGACAAGCAAATAATGTCCTGCATAAAAAATGCACAAGATAAAGAATTAAGAACCCATAATAAGAACAGACAGGATAGAGCGTTCGAGGTAGGTGAAAAGGTCCTAGTCAAAAATAATAGAAGACTAGGCAATAAACTTACACCTCTCTATACCGAAGAGGAGATCGAAAAAGATCTCGGCACTACGGTGCTCATAAGAGGAAGGAGGGTCCATAAGGACAACCTTCGGGGAAGCTGAATTATTATTAGTCGCTAATGGAAACGTATTTATTACAGGATTGTTTTGACACTGGTTATGGCAATATCGGCATCGTTATCAACGGGACGAATAATAGACTACACGAACGCAAAGTACATTCCAGTGGTTGATGGAGACCTTATAATCTGGGAAAACTTCGGACACATCAAACATATTACTAACCTGACCCTATACGAACTGTTACGGGACGAAACGTCTAACGCTACGGACCATTTTCCAAGAACGCACATGAGAAAGTTATTAGACGCAGACATAAACCAAATAGACAGACTTTTACAACTGTTAAATACCCACCACAGGCAGGCAAGAAGTTTGAACGCACTCGGAACAATACTAAAATATATTACATGTACCCCAGACCACGACGACTTCGACAGACTGACTAACACAGCAGAGCAACTAATCGACTCACAGGACAGACAGTTTACCATCAACACGGAGTTGCAGAAAGAAATTAACGACCTTACTACTACGGTAAATAAAATATTAAAGTCAGCAAAGCAGAAAGAAATAGATACGGGTTACCTTTACGACATACTTACAGCCAGAAACAGGGCAATAATAACAGAATTAGATAACGTAATCACCTCCATCACTTTCGCGAAAATCGGGACTCTTAATCCCATCCTTTTGGATAGCTCAGAAATAAATTCAGTTATAAAAACACAACACTTCACAAGCCTCAACGTAGCCGATATAGTACCTTTAACTAGAGTTAAGATTGTTCAGTATAATAATGCAATATACTTTTTAATAAAATATCCTATACCTAGATTTAGATGTAAGAAAACAATAATTTACCAGTAGCGCACGGCAATGAAATTCTACACCTGCAGGAACCTACCTTAGCTACATGCGACAACCACACAGTGGCTGTAAAGAATTGTAGCAACACAACTCCGGCATTTTGCTTAGCATCATCAGCCAAATCATGCGCGTTGCAACTAATGACACACAACACCGCCAATTGCGGTACGACGTTTAATAATCTCTCACCCATTACAACGATAGGAGACGGCCTGATTGTTGTTAATGATCAAATTGCGGTAATAGAAGAAATCGATGATGTTCCAGTTACAGTCAACGGGACTTACCTGGTGACCTTCGAGAGACAGGTAAAGGTTAACGGAACTTTATTTTATAATGTATAAAAAATGATTAAAATTAAAAAAAATACAATATATGGAATACAAGGTGGAAATTAATAGAGGTGATAGTCGTTTAATGTGGAAAGAAGTTCTAATCAACGGCAAAATATATAGAAATAGTACTGAAATTGCTAACAAGTTAAACAATTTCTTTGTTGATAGTATCATCGATATTAATAGAAATATAGAAAATGTTAATTATGAAGCCTTCAGTTGGGAATAGTTCCGACAGAATGGAAAACTTCGACCATTGTCCCAATAAAAAAGGGCAAGAACACCATAAAATCGTAGGAACTCAGGCCAATAAACACCCTTCCCAACTTAGGAAAAATACTGGAATCGGTTGTAAAAAATCAACTAATAAACTATATTGAGTAAAATAAAATATTCATTAAGGAGCAGTCAGGTTCTAGGGCTAATCACTCATGCGAAACGGCGCTAAACTTGATCTAATCACAATGGAAGGAGGACCTGAATTCCAAGAAGACTATCTTGGCGGTGTTTGTGGACCTTAAGAGAGCCTTCGATACGAGCGACAGGGAAGTAATGCTAAAAAAAAATCTAAAATATTGGTATAGATAACATCGAACTTACATGGTTCCGTAGTTTTCTTTCTGATAGGAAGCAACAAACGGTGATTGACACAGCTCTATCCACAAAGGTAGCTGTAGATATTGGTCTATTACAAGGGTCGGTGTTAGCTCCAATACTCTTTAATACTTATATCAACGACATAATCTCAGTATTGAAGTATCGTAAGGTAAAATTGTTCGCTGACGATACCCTCTTAACCCTCAGTGACAGTAATCTACCCAATGCAGTGATTAAAATGCAAGAAGACCTTCATTGTTTCTATAAGTGGTTGTGCGTAAACAGACTCCAATTAAATGTGAACAAGACAAAGTTTATGGTCATATTTAGAGCAGCTAACGTTAGCTCCGATAACTACAGCTTAAATATTAAAGATGAAGTAATTGAGAAAGTGAGAATCATTAAATATCTAGGTATATATATCGATAAAGAGTTAAAATATGAGGAACATATTGACTACACAGTAGCAAAAATTGCGAAAAAATTGGTCTCATGAAAAGATCATGCAAGTACTTGGGAAGGAGGTATAAGAATCTGGTCTACAGATCTATAGTTGAACCACATTTCATATACTGTCCAACAATCTTTTTTATAGCAAGCGACACACAAATAGATAAGCTTCAAAAAATTCCAAATAGGGCTATGCGATTTATCTTTAACAAGCGGTACGACACACCCATACAGGAAATGATCGCAGAATTAAACTGGCTGAGCGTGAAACAGCAAATTTTTTATCACGCTATGAAATTCGTGTTTAACATTAAACAAGGTAGACTTCCATATTATCTGAGTGATATCCTATGATATAATAGTGAAACCCATTCATATTACTCAGGGAAAATAATAGCTTCAGGCTGCCGCTATATAAAACGGAAATAGATAAGAAGAATATCTTTTATAAGGGTTAAAATGTTACAATGAACTTTCAGCTCAAATTAAAAATTGTGAAAACGTTGGTACCTTCAAAAGGCTGCTACTTGATCACTATAGAACATTGGCTATTAGATAGAAAGGTCCGACATGGAAACTAGTCCTTTCCATCCGTACTAGCTGGATGACTCTGGATCTCGTCCATTCAGATCACCCATAATGTATGAAATAGAAAGGTCGGCATGGAAACTAGTCCTTTCGGTCCGATCAAATAGCGCGAGTCTGGATCTCGTCCATTCAGATCGCCTGCCGGTAGAGAAGTCTATAAGAGGCGGCTTGGAAACTAATCCTTTCTAACCGCCAAGTTGTGGCGGCTCTGGAAATTACACTCTTATACCGCATGTCCTACGTGATAAATTTACGGTACTGCTTGGAATCATTTCCATTCCAACAGCATCGAAAATATGCTTTCTTAATTAATTATACATAAACTATTTTATAGCTTAGAAGGAAAAGTGTAACAGGTTAACTTATTTTAAGCTTTAATTTTAATTTTACTTTTATTATATATTAATTTTGCAACTCATCTTTCAAATGTATATACATACGTGAATATATATAGGCCAAATGACCGTGATAAATAAATAATTTATAGCTAATTTACAGGAAAACTTAAAATCGAATTATGACCGTTAATACCAGATTGATTAATGCTAATTCTACCAAGTCCCCTCCAAATTTCTTCATTTGCTTTTGAAATTAGGACGAAAAAGGAACCTCGATTTTCATTTGTAAAAAATGTGTACGTATATGTCAAACTTATACCAATTCAGACTGTAAATAAGTTTTTCGGTTATATTTGTCTGAGAGCCTCTTGGAAGTTAAAAACTAAATTGCCCTCATCTGCATAAACTATTTCTTTTTGTCATCAGAATCGTTAACGGTTGAGATGTATCTTGAAGGTTCATGTTATTACTCAGCCGTCATGTTGTACAGACGTGTTTTGCTTTGCTCGTCAAAAATTTTTTCTTTGTGATTCCTACAAAGCTAAGCGTGAATGTGACTTTTAAAGTGTGAAACGACATAAGTTCATTCCTAAATGAGACAGTGACTCTTGTTAATTTAAATTTGCATTATTTTCTGTTTTTTCTAAGTTAAATAATGCCTTGCTCCTGTGGCCATAAAGTTGATCGCTCTCAACTAAAAAATAAAATTCAGTGCGCGAAATGCAGCGAATTGTTTCATTTGTCATGTGTTGGTTTGCTGCCAGCAGATGTAGAATTTCTCTTGAGCTCGGATAAGAGTTTTTATTGCAAAGCTTGCTCGAATTCTCGCCGAGATTCTAACCGTTCGCCTCCACCCACCGTCGTTTTAGATGGCGGGGCTACCAACATCTCTAAGATCACCGAATCTGGTTTTTCACTAATGCGACTGCGAAGTCGCTTACCACCGTAAAGCATCGCGACAACAATACCAATGGACCTAATAACAACCAGCAAATAACATTGGGTTCTGTGTACAATGTTATCGTGTCTCTACGAGTGGAGAATGCACATATGCTCAATACCATTACTGCCCTGCGCGAAGATAACAAGAATTTAGTGAGTATATCAGAAAGTATGCATTCTGATATGCTTGCTATGCAGCGTACTCAGCAAGAAAAAGATGATGTGATTACATTACTCAAGACTGAGTTTAACGACCTACGTTCGTGTGTTAATGTTGCTGTTGACAAGTTGGTTGATTATAACAAATCTATTACTGTGGCTACTGCTAATGCTTGTCTACCCACACTGCAAATTTCTCCCGATGCTTGCAACTCATCGACGTCTGTTGATGGTTTTCCGATCAACTTGCAGTCACCTGCTGTCGTCAGTGACGCGCTCTCTTCTTCTTTCTCTCTGCCTGTTCCCGCCAATGCTTTATCATCAGCGGTTAAAGAATCTACTTCATCTACTTCTGTTGATGCTAATGTTGCTCTCTCTTCAGTTAATTTCCCTTCTTAACCAGGTGCGTGTGCTGGTGCTGGTACTGTATCCCCTCTCAAGAGCAAAAAGGCGGCCAAATCGTGCCAACGTTTAATGTCGTCAGCTGAAACTGAAATTAGCACAGCATCCCCGCAGCGTAATGCTAGTAAATCCGATTGGATCACTGTAACAGAAACCACAAAAATAAAAATAGTTTGCGTGTTGTTGGCTCTAATGTGAACGTGGAACTCAAAGTTGCTATGCAGACTACCTAGTCCACCTGGATTCATTTGGCCTCCTTTATGCCTACTGTTACATCCGACGACATAATAGCCTATGCAGTGAAGCACGCCAATATTGAAAAACAATTTTTGTCATGCCATAGGCTTGTAAAGAAGGACACAGCGGAGCACACATTAAAGCGCGTTAATTTCAAACTGAGTGTTACGGAAAATTTACTGCAGACACTGCTCAACCCGGAAATTTGGCCGGAATATGTTACCGTGCGTCCTTTCCGTTTTTTTCAACAGAAGGAAGATCAAACAGCGAAATCGTAGNCCGGAAATTTGGCCGGAATATGTTACTGTGCGTCCTTTCCGTTTTTTTCAACAGAAGGAAGATCAAACAGCGAAATCGTAGTTGCTTCTACGTCTGAAAGTCAAAGCCAAAAACATATCAATGAATATTTTCAAAACGTTTCTGGAATGAGGACCAAATCTAATATTGTAAGCGAATTGAGCTCACAGGAGTTTTATGATGTGTTTGTGCTGATTGAAACCTGGCTTAACACAAATTTCTTCGACTCTGAATTCTTCGACCCTAATTTGTATGACGTTTTTCGGAAGGACTAAAACTGCTTGTAACAGGGGGTGGTGTTTTGATCGCTGCAAGGCGAATGCTACGTGCTACTTCGGTCAGGCTGGACAACAATGACACGCTTCTAGATCAAGTTTGTCCGCTTATCTGGTTCCTTAGGGAAGGTATTCATCTGCGCTTCCTACATTCCTCCAAGCAGTCACGACTCATTGTAAAGAGCACATGCTGACAACATCATCTCTTTACACTCAAGGATTGGGGATCATCAGCTGTGTGTACTCGGTGATTTTAATCTTAGTAATATTAGCTGGTCATATTTGAAAAACTCCTATGTCACTATCTCTTTTGGAGTTTATTTAGTTGACAACCTCTTAAGTATTGACCTCTGTCAAATCAATAGTTATTACAACAAATGTAATAGAATTCTAGACTTAATTTTTATATCTAGTAATTTTAACTTTAAGCTTTTTGAGTGTTGCTTGCCAATTTCTCCGGCTGGCATTCATCATATTCCTTTAGTACTCACTATTGAGTTCTACGAGTTTTCTAATATCTCTCTGGGAAGTGACCGTGTTAGTTTTAATTTTAACAGATGCAATTTTGAAGAATTTAATAATCTACTGCTAGAGCTTGACTGGGATGGCATCTTTACTAACGTTAATGTTAACCGCAGTTTTGAATTGTTTAGGTCCACGGTGCATAATTTGTGTATGGAGCATATTCCAATATTTTCCAACAGAAAATACAAGCATCTATGGTACACTAAGGAATTGAAGAATCTCAAAAATCGCTGCAATAAGTATTATAAAAAATTCAAAGCGTCAAATAATACCTTGTATCTCCATAGTTATAAAAGCTGTTCTTCTGAGTTTAGAAAAATGGGTAGAGCCAAATTTCGAGGACAATATTAAAACTAACCCGATAGCTTTTTGGCCATTTATTAAATCTAAAAAATGTAAATCTAATATACCAACCTCGATGGTCTATAATAATAAGCATGCGAATTCGGCGGAAGATGCCGCTAATCTGTTTGCTGAATTTTTTAGTGCCAATTTTGTTGCTGATGATGGATTGGAGCTAAATACTTCAAGTGCATCGGATTCCTCTCTTTCGTTTGGCTCGTTATCCTTATCAGAGGTGGATGTTCAAAAGGGTATTGCATCCCTGAAATCATCAACCCAAACAGATATTGATGGTTTATCTGCTGCTAATGCTAATTCTCAATTTATCGCTTTCTTCGGGGACATTTATTAGTGAATGGAAGAAGACAAATATTACTCCAATTTTTAAAAGCGGAAATAAAAATGATGTTAAGAATTATAGATCTATTGCTAAATTGTCAGCGGTTGCCAAGTTATTTGAAGCCATTATGAAGGACAAAATGGTCTTTTCAGTTCGAAATATATCTCCGAATCAGCATGGTTTTATTAAAGGGAGATCTACCGTTTCCAATCTAGCGATTTTTACGGAGGACTGTCTGGAAAGCTTTACAGCTGGGTATCAAATTGATACGGTATACATTGATTTTTCAAAAGCGTTTGACAGAGTTTCTCATACAATTCTGCTGGACAAGCTACCCTTTTTAGGGTTTCACTCTAAATTTCTATCTTGGATTAAATCGTATTTAAGTGATAGGTACTGTTCAGTGGTACTCGACGACACGTCCCCCCGATCTTTTCATGCCAGTTCAGGTGTTCCCCAGGGAAGTATCCATGGACCGTTGTTATTTATTATTTTTATTAATGATATTAGTTTATGCTTCCTACATGCAAAATTTCTTCTGTACGCGGATGACCTGAAGGTTTATTCTGTCGTAGCAAGAACGGAGGATTCTTTCGCACTTCAGTCCGATCTCGACAGGGTTCACGCCTGGTGCGTGAAGAATCGACTTTTTCTTAATATAGATAAATGTTCTCATTGCATTTTTTCCAGAAAGCTTGATACTATAAATACTACTTATTTTATTGCGGGTTCTCAACTGAAGACGGTGGACACGGTTAAAGATTTAGGAGTATATTTTGACTCAAAACTCACGCTCGCAAGCCACATAAATTTTATAGTGGCAAGTTATTACTCTATGTTAGCATTCGTTCGTCGAAACAGCTCAGCTTTCTTGGATCCGTATAGAATATGCTTCCATTATCTGGCGGCCTGCCCGGGTATCATATATAAATAGAATTGAGCGTATTCAAAAGATTTTTATTACATTTGCACTGCGATCTTTAAATTTCACACAACCTTTGCCTTCTTATTACTCGCGATGTCTACTCTTAAGATTAGAATCACTTGATAATAGAAGAAAATATCTCTCTTGTTCCTTCATAGTAAAAGTCATAACTGGGGATATGGACTGTCCTGATATTCTAAGTAGGATACCTCTCAATATCTCTACTAGGAACTTGCGTCACTTCGACATATTCTATTTGTATAGAGTTAAATCTAATTATGCCATCAATGCTCCTATCAGTTGAGCTCTTAGAGAGCTTAATCAAATCAATCGAGTTATTGATATTGACCTCTCACTTTCTGGAGGGATATTAAATAATATCCTCTTAAACTACCTTAATAATAATTAGTAGTTAGATAGTTTCTTAGTAGTCAGTATGAAAATATGTATTCACTGATGATAAATAAATAAATAAAATTCATTACCTTATAATAAGAGGTTCCAGAGATAAGCGGTATAAGAATTTCAGGTTTTATGGGCGGTGCCACGCCCACTTTCCCATTATCTACCACTTTCGCCATAAGTACGTTATTGATATCATAAATAGCTGTGTCAAATTTCAGGACGTTAGCATAAGCGGTTCCAGAGATAAGCGGTATGAGAACTTCAGTTTGTATGGGCGGTGCCACGCCCACTTTCACAGCACCTACCTTTTTTCGCCGTAAGTAGGGTATTTACAATCTTTGCATCTGTGCTGAGTTTCAGTTCTCCAGCATAATTGGTTTTAGAGATATAGTGGTTTTCACATTTTAGTCTATATGTCAGATGCCGCGCCCCCTATGTAACGGGATTAACATTTTTGGTTTAAAAGGTGTTCGCATGAGGCGATTTTTCGTTCAACATTTGCGTTCACCTAACACCAAAAAAAAGTTGAATGGCTAAATGTAGGCTGGTGACCAACTTTGTTGAAAGCGATTAGTCGAATGGCCGTTCAACTAAAAGTAGAATGCAAAGTTGAACAATGCAAACGCCTTTTTATGGTGAATATTTTTATATTTTGATATTTTTAGCCATACAATTTTTTTTTCGTGCAACCTTGCGTGAGTTGAATGCAAAATTGCCTCATGCGAACAGCGTATTAGAGGAAGTTATGTCCTTTAAGTCGGTGTATGGTTTCATTGAAATCGAGCGAACGGTGCCTTCAAAAAAGGGATTGCAAAATTTTCTTGTGGCGTATTTATATATAGATAATTTAATCATTAGCTAAACTCAACAACAAAAAAGTCTGTGTAATTTTTTTAGTTAGGTTTAACTAATGATTTAACTATTATTTAAAATAGATATGTTAACGGGCCTTAATATGCTATTTTTATTATGGAAATTTATGTGCGCCATGTGTTTTCTGCCATCTGCTGTAATTACTTAGGGAGTAAACGTCTTGGCTGTTCACCAAACCGGTCTGTAGTTTGATCTCAGATTGGTTCTCTGATATAAACTTCCGATGCACAAATAGAAGACACAAAGCTAAAGACAAAGGCCCGTAGTCATAGTCAAAATAAAGTCGACTTTAAAGTTAGTTGCAGCTTTTTGACATAATTTTCAATGGGATATCTGTCAAAAAAGCTGCAACTAACTTTAAAGTCGACTTTATTTTGACTATGACTACGGGCCAAAGTGATAAACAATTGCACTATAAATTTATCTATTAATTTACCGTTCAACCCATTTTCCCTTATTGTCGACTGTATCGAGGTTTCTACCCTTCTTAAGGTGCTGGCCCAATGAAGGCTTGCTTTGCTTGCTTCGCGGCGAGAAGTGTCAAAAATTATTTGGAATATACTAAAACGTATAAAGGCTGGCCAAATGGCAGCTTTTCTTCACTTGCTTTAAGCGCCTTAAAATTTGAAATAGGCAAATGTTTTATTTGAAAGCGTTTTGTAGGCTTTTGACAAAGAGGTATGTTCCTTTCAAAATACATAAATTCAAACAAAAATTTGCTTACTTAATTTAAAAAAGTCACAGAAAATGCAGGTAATTCGAAATGAAATAAAAATGATTCATAGTTTCCATATTTATATTTAACATATCGTTATCTTATAGTAAAAAGTTGCAAAGCCCAGTTTTACAAATTTTACATGAGAGGAAAAAACTTCTTATAGCTCTTTTCTTCAAGTAAATCGCTTTTTTAAGTTATAGTTTTTTTTAGTAAATGTAGATATAGATATGTATGTATCATAATTATCATTTCTTTTAAATACAAACATTATTTCGCATGAATTGAAAAATAAATCTGAAAATTTTTTATACATTTTTTAGAGTTTTCTAGGAAATAATTATTAACGTTAAGGGAACAGACATTGACTTTTCAACCAGACAGCTGGTTACTTTGACAGCGTCCCAAGCCACCATTCGGCCAAGCAAGTTTTCAAAGCAAATCAAAGCAAATTGAAGTCAGCAAGGCGCGCAAAGCAAGCCTGCATTGGGCCAGCGCCTTGAATGGAAGTGCTTTGAAGTTAGCGAGAATAATTTGAAACAGAACCGGATGATCCACATATCCAATTTTTAATCAAGTTACTTATTATATTGTTAGCATTGAGGTATAATTTTTTATATAGTATGTATATAGATAGGAAGAAACTTGAAAGTTAGAGGGGACCGAAATTATTAAGCTAGCATTTCCTGGTACTATTTTGAATATATGGCAACGCCCATGTATAATAAGTTCTAACTAAATCCTGTAAACCGGACTGCTATGTGCTCATTTACACACGGCGATCTTTCTTGCGGCAACTCGAAGTTTGTAGGAGAGAGCGCGACAAGGAAAGGAGAGAGGCACCGATTTGCCCGTGTTCGGGAAACGCGCTTTGTGCTCTCGCTCGTCTTTGGAAATAGAGTTAGCGGTTCGCTGCTGACAACAACAATTTCTTACAAAAAAGTCGCCATGTGTAAATGAAACGAGCAACACTAAGGGCCGGTTACTCAATGTCTGGTTAACACTAATATGCGGTTAAACATCATTATCGACGTTACCGACTCCCTGTTATATGCATGGAGTCGAAGACGTCGGTAACGATGTTTAACCGCAGATTAGTGTTAACCAGACATTGAGTAACCGGCCCTAAAAGGGAATATGAAAAATCGTGTCGACAAAAGTTTCCGTGTATAAACACAGACTACTAGAACAGACTATATGAAACTGGCATAAGCGCCACGGAGACGATCAAATATCTTTATCAGGGTGTCCAGATTGTTTAAAAAGAAAAGAGCCATTTCTGAAAAAATCGCTGTAACTTTTAATCGCTCGGCGCTAAAAATAAAATAAAAGCTACATATAATAAGACGAAATCAGCTATTTCCACAAATGAAATAGCGAATTTCACATTCAGCGGGAGTTGCCACAAATGGTGGTTTAATATTGTCAAATGTTCGATATGCTACAACAAAATCGATAACAGAAAAAAGTGCTGCCACATCTAAATTAACGGCGCGTTTACATTGGACATGCTGCCAAGACAATGAAGATATACGTATTAGTTGTCAAAAACGCATGCATGGAAGTCATGGAAGTATGCATGTTGTTCACAAAAGTTTATTTTAATAAAAACGTAGATCGTACAAATGACATGGCAGAAAAATTAGCTGTATGCAATGGAAAATTCTCGTAGCCCTTTTTATACAAGCATAACGGTAGAATTTGACAAGTACATAAAGTACAATACATACAAAGGAATGATACATATAAAGAACATAAATACATGAAATTAAAGCGTGAAGTGTGTGGTGAAATTTTGTATTTGCCTCCCATCTGTTTCGCCGTGCTGCCGGATCTGCA
>NW_016157791.1:108644-143121 GCF_001687245.7 Rhagoletis zephyria | reverse complement strand
TCTATTGTTGTGACGACTGCACCTCGTGGCGCTGGCCATGAAACTGTTTGAGTGGCAAATGTGACCCCTGTTATCGGCTGTGGCATCAATCTTGATGCTGTTGCTGTTACCGTTGATGGTCGAAGTGCGGCGTTTTCCAAACTGCTGGATTCGGAACCAAAACGATCACGGAGTTCTTGCGTTTCGTTGCGGAGCTCCTTGAAACATTCATTTAGCGACGCAATGCTGGCTACTATCGCTGCTAGTTGGCTGGTTACACCTGTTGTTAACTGCTCGGCAGAGGCAGGTGGTGCAACTTCATTTTCTACAATTGTATTGTCTGCAACGCTGAAGGGTTCGTCGGCTTCGTCCACTTCTTCATTGCCAGTCCCACTACGCGATCTCGTCATCATTTTATAAAAACTTTATATTTGCACGTTGGCAAACTGCACGGAAGACTTCAGGAAAAATTTTACAGCAAATTGCACGGCAGACTTCAGGCAAAATTTTACAGCAAATTGCACGGCAGACTTCAGGCAAAATTTTACGGCAAATTGCACGGTAGACTTCATGCAAAATTTCACGGCAAATTGCACGGTAGACTTCAGACAAAAAATTTCACGGCAAATTGCACGGCAGACTTCAGGCAAAAAATGTCACGGCAAATTGCACGGCAGACTTCAGGCAAAAAATTTCACGGTTGTTCACGAAAGTTTATTTTAATAAAAACGTAGATCGTACAAATGACATGGCAGAAAAATTAGCTGTATGCAATGGAAAATTCTCGTAGCCCTTTTTATACAAGCATAACGGTAGAATTTGACAAGTACATAAAGTACAATACATACAAAGGAATGATACATATAAAGAACATAAATACATGAAATTAAAGCGTGAAGTGTGTGGTGAAATTTTGTATTTGCCTCCCATCTGTTTCGCCGTGCTGCCGGATCTGCAATAGTTAGGGTGTTAATTGCGACACATGTATTAGTGAAAAAGTGTGCATATATTGCTATTGTCATGACAGTGTTGTCCCGTGTAAGCCCTAAGTAAAGCTCTAACTCCATAACCTACTTATCACGTGTTTTGACGCATTTAGATGATAGCGCACAAAAATTTGACTTGAAGGGAAAAAATCGCCAAGGGCGATTTCCTAAATTTGTACGCTCAAATATCCAAAAAAAAATTGCCAAATTGGCGCTAAATCGCCCAATCTGGATACTCTGATCTTTATCAACGCTTTAAGTTTATTGGTGTCGTCGGATTTTGTCGGCTACACGTACACTACACCGACTCGTTTTCGGTTATGCTTGATGAAAATCAAACAATTTAGATATTTCAATTTGATGACTGTTTATTTGATCGTCTCCATTTATGCTTGACAAAAACAAGCTCATTTGCGTTGTCAAATTCGAAATGGTGTGATACATATGTACATACATTACAATAATAATAATAATAGATTGGCGCTTACACATATGTTAGTGTTTGGCCGAGCTTCTCCTCCGACTTGTGGCGTGCGCCTTGATGTTGTCACACAAAGCGGAGGGACCTACCGTTTTACGCCGACTCCGAACGGCGATTGTATTTTCATGAGAAGCTGTTTTTCATGGCAGAAATACACTCAGAGGTTTGCCATTGCCTGTCGAGGGACGACCGCTGTTAATAAAAAACCTATTTTCTATATTTATTCGATGTTGCTTTGACCAGGGTTTGAACCCAGGTGCTGATGAGTGAAAGCGCGCACTGCTTACCACTACACCACAGCGGCCGACATTACATACATTACACAATTCATTAATTATATACATACAGCTACATACATACATATATGAACATAATTAAGCATACATATTTGTACATATGCATTGAATTGTACCGTAATTATTTAAATACACACAATGGTACATACACTTTTAAGCACGATGTCAACAAAATAAAGAACAAAGCACAAAGAACAACGGGACATAGGCGACGCGACTGCGGCCGGCAATTTATATGAATAGAGTTCGTCACAAATGGCGCCCGAGCAGGGACAAGATTAGACAATACTAGAACCAGATTTGACTGCAAGACTAGAGTGGACTAAAGAGTGAACGTTAAATGTGGTAAGTCTGAGTGAAAATACTCCAAAAAGAGAGCACACATTGAAAATGCGGACTTCAGAGAGAGAATAGAAAGTGAAAGTTCCAGAAAAGACTCCAGAGAAAGACCAGAAAGCGAGTGAAGTGAGAAAAGACCCACAAATATTGTCTAAGAACAGTGAAGATGGTGAGTAAAGGGCTGAGATTTCCATTACGGAACCAATTGCTATTCCGTGCAAAGTATACTGATTTTTTTAATGAAACTCGGTGGGGATACTAATGGAGGTCTCCTTTAACTATATTTATCACTTTCACAATGTTGTTGCAAATAGTACTTAAGTTATTTGTTGTTAAAATATCCCGCCTCCTATCACTACATTTTATTATAACCCCACACCTATCACTTTTATTTACACAAATAGGCATAAATGCAGTTGGGCTCCATTTAATAGCAAATTTGATTCCCTTTAATTTGCTATACGTAATTTATATATATGTTGTATAGTTCTTACAAAAATTGAATTAATTTAAAATAGTTATAAAAAAAAGCTTACAAACCCTAAGTGCGGCCGACGCCGCCTACGCAGAAAGGTGTTCTCTGCAAAAGGTGTTCAGTGCCTTTTCTTCGCAACACAGAAAGATAATTCTACGTTGTGAGGGTTATAATCCCTAAGTGCGGCCGCAGGCCGCCTACGCAGAAAGGTGTTCTCTGCAAAAGGTGTTCAGTGCCTTTTCTTCGCATCACAGAAAGAGAATTCTACGTTGTGAGGGTTATAATCCCTAAGTGCGGCCGCAGGCCGCCTACGCAGAAAGGTGTTCTCTGCAGAAGGTGTTCAGTGCCTTTTCTTCGCAACACAGAAAGAGAATTCTACGTTGTGAGGGTTATAATCCCTAAGTGCGGCCGCAGGCCACCTACGCAGAAAGGTGTTCTCTGCAAAAGGTGTTCAGTGCCTTTTCGCAACACAGAAAGAGAATAGTACGTTGTGAGGGTTATAATCCCTAAGTGCGGCCGAAGGCCGCCTACGCAGAAAGGTGTTCTCTGCAAAAGGTGTTTTTTTATAATTATTTTACATTAATTCAATTTTTGTAAGAACTATACAACATATATATAAAGTACGTATACCAAATTGAAGGGAATCAAATTTCCTATTAAATGAGATCAAGATCCATCCATCCGTTTTTAAGAAATCTTGATTTCGAAAATTGCTTATTTTGAACTTTAACCTTTGATAATTTTTGTTGTTGTTGTTTGCCCAAAAAAAGAAGTATACCGTTATACTCAGCTCAATCATCTCTATCGATTCCAATATTTATTTATTTTTTTTTTGAGATTTGGAGCCCAACTGCATTTGTTCCCACAAATATATTATCCTTAAAAGGTACGCATGCGTTTGTAATACTTTAATATACAATTATTAATTAATTAAATAAATAAAAGGCGTTTATAAATGTATTCACAAACGTTTGCACATTTCACAAACAAGCAGAAATAACAATGGCTGACAGTAACACAAAATGTATGCTACCATACGTTAAAAAAATACACCACAAATAAGGGCGTATAATTAGGGGGTATAAGTGCACAATACGTACATTGCTCTTATTAAAAATAATAATATTAGGATCGATAGGTGTCTTACTTCTGATCATAACGGTATAATTTTTTCGGGGGGAAATAATATTTACTGGTTTTATTGTAGTTCAAAATACACAAATGTAGATAACGTACATCGATTTTTTACTAAAAATTTTTATTATTTATCGAAGTATTGATTTTTATGGAAAAAGCGCGATTTTTTATTAAAAATTTTTGCCTGCGCCGTTTTTTCCATAAAACTCAATACTTCGATAAATGATGAAAATTTTTAATAAAAAATCGCGCGCTGTTTTAATACAAATTTTCGCCTGCGGCGCTTTTCCCATATAAATCAATACTTCGATAAATAACTAAGTTAACATTTTTATTACAAAATCTCTCGATTTTAGACTGAATCACTTGTTTTTATCAATACATCGATGTTTAATTACAAACGAAAATTAATTACAATGCCCGTCTTTATTGTTTCTCGATTGCAGTACTTCTTTGTTTTGGGCATTTTTCGTTGTGTGGCCGCACTGACATTTTAGTTCAATTGGTTTACAAAGCAAAAGTGAGGTGGAAGTTGACATTTTTTGCAACTTAAAATTCAATTTTCATAAAAACTATAAGCCTCCGGAGGGTGGGGTTTTCAGATTTACAATCACAAAAAGCCGCTCGAAACCCCCTAATTTTTTTATTTTTTTTTTAACCGGGTTCCGTATTGGAAAATTTTCTCACCACAACCAACTATTTTTTAATACTGCGAAAATTCATAATGACTTTGATAGTACTTTGCGAACCCTCTTTATATTTGTTAGGTGTTTAAAGTTTACGACATGCAACAATACGTCACTTACGTCACCGTTGTGAATACCCCAAGTATAAATAGTGCAGTAGTAATAGGGCATTCGCACGAGGCGATTTTACAGGCAACAAAAGTTGAATACGAAGTTGAATGAGAAGTTAGAAGTGAAAAAGTTGCCATCCCTATTCAGACGAGGCGATTTTCGATTTAACACGAATCGTTATTTACATTATTGAAAATAAATTTAAATCGCAAAATTTTATCAATTGGCGTAAATTTGGTAAGCCAAGCGTTGGTAGAAGTGTATTTAGCGAAGCTGAAAGATAAAATAAGAGTAAAAAAGTAAAAAAGAAAAAAGTGTGTATACAGAACAGTGTTGGCATTTTTGGTACAATTGTACTTGTTTGATACAATTTCATTTACAATATACTTTCCTACTACGCAGTACTTTTTAGTACAATTTTGTAATGAATACTAAAAATATATAGCTCTGAAAATTCACAGCTAGAAATTTTTTGTATTCTCTTTTGTTCGCCTGTTCGTATTTACCTTTGTAAGTTTTGAAAAATGGCTTGAACGAACCAGTATAATATAGCCTAGGCAAATTTTTAAAGAAACTTTTCGATACTAAGTTTTATTAAAACAAAATGTCGAAGTCAGCTTCATATAGAAACAAAGTCTTCGTTAGTTATAAGAAGAGATTTTCTTAAATATAATACCTTTACGGCACTCACATATTGACAAGATTTTACTATTTATTTTCTTATTCTTTAATTTTAATTATCTGTTTATAAAATATAATGTATTCTTTAAGAAAAACTGTATAAACCCAAGATTAAATCTTTGCGAAACATCCAAAAGCCAACATACTTTCGTAAAAATTTCGAGCTTTATTAATATTCTTTAGTTTTTAGCCCATTCAATTTTAGTATAATAAAGTTCAAGTTTAAAGTAGCTGGGACTTACCGTTGAACTTGGCATTTTTTTTTTGTCGACGATGTCAGCCATTTTCTTCCATACGAAGTGTGTTCGACGATTTTTTTATATGGAGAAAACTAGCAACACCTTCATCAAAGAAATCTTAAAAAACTTTGTTATATTGAAATTTAATGGGCTAAAAAACCGCACACTCAAAATAAATCTAGGAAATCGAATTAATAAGCTCGACATTTTTACGAAAGTGTGTTGGTTTTGTTTAATGTTGCACAAAGTTTGAACCTTGGATTTGTACGGCTTTTCTTAAAATATAAACCGTATTTTTACAAAAAATAATTAAAATTGAATAATATTAAGATAAATGGTCAGATCTTGTCGTAAAGTTTTGATAAGCACTTGAAATGCTATTAAAATGTCAAATTTTAGTACTGAATCCAAAGGAAGATGTCTCTTTTATCCATTAATAATAACTTAAATATGCTTTTTGGTAAGATGTATACCTGAAAATGTGTGTTTGCATTAAATGCAGTACATGTGCACGAGGAATCAATTTGTAAAAGTGTAAAATACGTAAACGTATGTACATAAACAATAAAACTTTCTCATGAATACCATAAAATCATTGGCCCTGAAGGGAATGTACTAATAAAATATATGAGCGAATTAAAAAGTGTATACAATTTATAGCCGAAAAGTACACTTTTTGTATAGATTTCGTACTGAAGGAACAATTTCATTTCCCAACACTGATACAGAATGTAAACAAATACAGGGTTGCAAGGAAAAAAAGTTGAACGAGCTCAAAGTTGGCTGGCGACCAACTTTGTTGAAAGCGATTAGTTGAAAGGCCGTTCGGACGAGGCGATTTTTGCTTTCAACTAAAAGTTGACTAAAAAATCGGCTCGTGCGAAAGCCCTATAAGGATCCCATATTTTTCTAATTTAAATCTCGGCCGTTGTGGTTTTAAATTCTCTAAACATTTATTTAAGCTTTTAAAGTTTACGACATACAACAACACGACAGTTACGACACCGTTGTGGGTCCCCCAATTAAATATGGTAATATTAGTAGAAAAACAGAAAGGTTAAAATTACTTCTTACGTGAAAGTAAGTTCTGCAATGAAATAAAAATCAAATATTTTAAATTTTTATTGTTTTAATTTCAGGAAATAACTAGATATACGTTTGAAGAATAAAATAATTTTAGTAACCCAAAAAACGTATTTAATGAGTTTGATACTGAGTAGTATCGATACTTTTTGCCTGATACTTTTAGAGTATCGATACCATGAGCTCCATGCCATAATGAGTACTCAGTATCAATACCAAAGTCTGAAATTTCGAACCTTACTTAAGGCCTGTATGCAGCTCTCAAGAAAAGCAAAAACTCCATATAAAATGACGTACAAGAAATGGCTAAGAAATTTTCTTGAGTCAAATTTCCTTAAGGCAGTACGCAGTTTTTAAGAAATTTACTACGCTTTCTACTACGGTTTTCTAAAGTTTTTTGTGAAAAAAGAGCACAAGGCAACCCAGGTTTGCAACAGAAATATATGCCCGTTCCATTATTTCTTGAGGAAAGAGTGATGCAAGAGGCTGTGAGGTATCAAATATGTCAAAATTCCTTGGACACACACGCGAAATAATGGCAATTTTTTCTTGACCGTTTTCTTGAGAGCTGCATACAGGGCTTAACAGACTAAGGGCCGGTTACTCAATGTCTGGTTAACACTAATGTGCAGTTAAACAGTGTTATCGACGTAGTCAGCACCATTCATATAACAGGGAGTCGGTAACGTCGATAAAGATGTTTAACCAGAGATTAGTGTTAACCAGACATTGAGTAACCGGCCCTAAAACTTAAAAGTAAATGTACTTCACAAGGGAGTCGGCATACAGTTTCATACAATGCCATAAGTTTATATAGGTTTGTATAGTAACCAATAGTCAGTACTAATTTGAACTGGAACCTGCAAATTTTTACTAGAAAAGTGTATGATAACCCAAAAAATTTGCAAGAGAGCACTGAATCGAGAGCGTAAGAACACGGGAGAGCTGCAAATTCTTGCTAGTGAAATTTCTACTAGCAGAATTTAGCTAGCAGAAGAAGAAGAAGAATAAGTGTCAAAAGCCGCCATATGTTGAATTGGTTTAGCACAAACAAAAGTAAAATGAGTAGAAATCAAAATATTAATGATGTACTGGACTGTATAAGTGCGTGTGTGTAAAGCAAAGCGTTTAAAAATGATTTATTTATTTATTTATTTAGTCTAATAAACTTATAAAAGTTCCTTACAGACTAATAACAAAATTCAGCTTAGTTACTAAATAATAATAGATAAGAACTAGAAAATGGAATCCAAGGAGTTTTTAAAAACATCTAATGAAAATGCAAAATCGATTAAAACATTGTTCGAAATCATATTAAGTTCGTTTAAAGCTCGTGGAATAGGGGCATTACGGGAGTATTCAGTTTTGTACCTGCCCCCGTAGAATGGTAAGAAGTTACGCAGGTTTCGCCGAGGAATATTAAAATTAATTTTTTCCAAAAGAACAGGACAATCAATAACACCTCTAATTAAATTAAAAGTAAAAGATAAAGATAGTACAGATCTTCTAGCTTCTAAAGACTTCAGACTTATTAAAAGTAAACGTGATCTATATGATGGCAAAGGTTCTGAAAAATTTAGGGTACGTAGTGAAAACTTCAAGAAGACCTTTTGAACACGTTCAATCCTACTAATTAAATAGTTTTGTGAAGGTCTCCAAATAATTACGGCATATTCTAAATTTGACCGAAAAAAAGAGGTATACAGTAATTTTAGCGTGTAGGGATCAGAAAATTTTGTGCTATTACGCCTTACGAAACCCGGCATCGCATACGATTTAGCAACATGTGAGAAATATGGCTGCTGAAAGTAAAATTCGAAGAAAAAATTACTCCAAGATCTTTGATTTCGTTAATTGATTCTAAAACAGAATTAGATATTATATAACTTGTAGGCACAGTTTTGTGAATTTTTGCGTACGTAACTTTGAAAGAATTTTTAATATTCAAGGCAAGAATATTTTTAGTGCACCAAACATGTAGGTTGTCTATTTCAGCCTGAAGCTGAACTGAATCAGCGGGACTTTTTATTATAGAAAAAACTTTCAAGTCGTCAGCGTATAGCAAAAAATTAGCAAAAGAAAAGCAATGGCTTATATCATTGATAAATAATATGAAGAGCAAAGGGCCTAATATACTCCCTTGGGGTACCCCAGAAGTGGCTATAAAAGGCTCAGAAGTTACACCTTCTACTGTGACAACACAACGCCTATCACTTAAATACGATTTAATCCATTGCAAAAAAATTGAATGGAACCCCAAGGAGGCTAACTTACGAATTAAAATCGAATGACAAACCTTGTCGAAAGCCTTCGAAAAATCTGTGTAAATGCAGTCAACTTGAAACCCTTCTGCAAAAGATGCAATACAATACTCACTAAAAACTGCAAGATTAGTAACCGTTGATCGATTAGCAACAAAACCGTGTTGATAAGGCAAAATCAAACTCTTCGTTACAAAATTTAATTTTTCAACTACAATAGTTTCAAAAAGTTTAGATACAGACGATAACTTTGATATTGGCCTATAATTGCAAACATCACTTTTGTTCCCACTTTTAAAAAGAGGGTTGATGGAAGTTATTTTCCAGTCATCTAAGAAAACCCCAGAGGCTAGAGACATATTATAAATTATTTTCAATGGGATAACTAAACCAGGACAGTTTTTAAACAGGACGGCTGAAAAGCCATCAATATCCGTCTTCACAGACAGTTTTAACTTGGAGATACCGTTGGCAACGTCATTGAAAGACAAACTTAGGGATCCAAAACAAAAAGATGAATTAGCCGTAAAGTTAAAGTCTGCTGAGGGCGTGCAAACATCGTGGGTAAAACTCGAACCGAAAAATTCAGCAAAAAGATTGGCGATATCTGCGGGACAGTGAGCATAATTGGCATGAAAAAAAACAGCAGATGGTATACCGGAACTAGATTTTTTCGCTTTAATGAAATGCCAGAAAGACTTCGGGTTGGATTTAATTTTTGATTCAACATCAAGCAAATAGTTTCTGTAAAGAAATTTTTCTAAACAACTAAATTGCTTTTGAAATTTTTTATATTTAACTAAGAAGATCTGGTTTCCAGTTGTTTTAAACCTTTTAAAAAACTTATTTCTTAGATTTTTTATTTTTTTTAATCTTAAATTATACCAAGGAAACTTATGTGGACGTTTCTTAATAGCTGGAATGTTATTTACGCAAATCTCAAATAAAAGAGTTTTAAAAATAGAGAAAGAACTATATACATCAGGGCAAACCAAAATTGTTTCCCAATCGATTTCAGTAATTAAGCTATTTATCATGGAAAAATCACACCCAGAATAATTAAAACCAACTATTTCGGTGGCAGGTGAATTCAAAAAGTCATAAAAAGCAAATCTGAGAACCAAAGGCACATGATGTTTATCGCAAAGAGATATAGGAGAGTAACATTCCTCAATGTTGCAATTGATGTTATCACTTGCAAATACAAGATCAAGAATTCTATTTAATTCATTAAAAAAATTATTGATTTGCATTAAGTTAAGACTTAGAATATTATCAAGGAGATACGACTCATGATATGCTGTAATATTCATTGGGGTAAGGCCAAAGTTTGAAAACGAACCGGACCAAGACACGTTGCATAGGTTAAAATCACCTAATACGCATAAGTGATTATCTCCTAACTTATTCGTGACTATTGAGCTAATATTATTAGCATGCGCGCAGTACAGTTCATTATTACTGTTTGGAGGAATGTAGGAAACTACGAAGTAAAGAGAACCCTTAGAAGAGGGCCCACTAATACAAATACAAAGTTGGTCAGTAAGAGGGTCATTATTAGCTAAATCAACATTATATGAACACAACTTCCTCCGAACGGCAATAAGAACTCCACCGCCTCTTATACAGCCAGTTTTTATCATATCTCTGTCCTTTCGGTACACATTATAAAACTTAGAGTCGAACAATTCATCATCCAAACAAATTTCCATTAAGCCATGTCTCAACAATTACGTAAATGTCATAATCCAATTGAGAGCTATGAGTATAAACAGCTTCAACCTTGGTCCGAAGACCAGATACATTCTGAAAATACACTTTTAAGCTAGTACTACATCCAATAATAGTATTAGATACATTTATGTTAGTCTCTGTTGATCTTCTTTTCGAAAAAAACGAAAAGGGCGCAGACTAACGTTAGCAGGCCAAATATCTGGTGAAAGAAGCTTTTCATAAAGTGGCAGAGATACACCTAACTTAAAATTAATCCTATTAGCTTTAACAGGCGGATTCTGTTTTTTAACTAAAGCATAACATGAAAGATGTTTTTTGTTTATACCAGCATGCCTTACTACGTAATCAACAATATTTTCTGCTGTTACGGATGGAAGGAAGGAGGACAAGTGAAACCATCTCTTCACATCCGCCACCTCCAAGTCAGTGTTAGAGCTCATTACAGTGGCAATCATCTGTTTGCGTTGTTTATTTTTTCCTCTAACTTCTTTCCAATCCGAATGCGCAGTGAATTCGTTTGTTTCAGTAGCTGGGTGAGCAGAAGCTGAGAACGAAGAAGACGATGAGGAATATGTAAACGCAGTAGCAGCACTAGACGAAGGCGCAGAATTAGTAGCCATATCACCAACAACAGATTGCGCAGAAGTCAAAGTAGTGAGAGCAGTCGTAGTCTCAGAGTTTTCTGTGGAAGCAGGTAACTGCATTAGATGCAGCAACAATAGGCACGATATTCGGCTTGGTGACAGAAATTGTTTGCGCTAACGATGAAGTAGAGCCAACAACAGTAGATGTAGATGAATTATTAGCAGCATTGTCGGCAAGAAAAGACGAAGCAACTGAAGTATTGATAGCAGGTATCAGCGAACTAGTCTGAGCAGCAATAGGAGCAGGCGAAGCAATAACAACTTCTCCACTGATTAATTTCACTACTAAGCCTTTAAGGTCGTTGACCTCTTTAGTTAAACAAGCAATCGTCGAAGCCAAATTCGATGTACAAGTTAGACAATTGTTGCAATTAAAAACAATGTTTTCATTATTAGCAAGTAAATCAGAAAGATCCTTATTGTCGATTTTAGCACAGATTTTATGAAATTTGCTTTTGCACACTTGGCATGAGATTTCATAGCCAATACGAACAGATTTAAAGCACTTAGAGCACGTAAGAGTTTCCATAGCGGCAGCAAAATAAAAACACGTCTTATGACTCCGACGACTTGATGCTTATTTATAAATAGTAAAATGTTTACAGCAGAATATCAAAACAGTGCAACAGCTGTTCACTTGCAAGTTTTTGCTAGTTTTGTGTTCATTAACTTTTTCTGCTAGTTTTCTGTTCTTCTCAATTTTACGCTCTATTTTGGTTTTACGCTCTCGCTGCAATGTTTTACTGGAGACGTTACTATACAAACCTTATGTTACAAAAGTATAAGAGTGAGCATAGCCATAGATTACCACGTGTGTATACGTTCAACTACTTATGGTATACTTATGTTTACACTCGTGGTCAATCTATTATATTACGTTCAAATTGACACCATTTAACTTGTTAAATGAAAAAAAATTGAACATATCGAGTTAACTTTGACGGTTGATTTCAAATAAATGGTGTCAGGAACACACCTATCATTGGTTCAGGAACACACATATAATCGATTCACAATACACATTCCTAACTTTGACATATCATTACTACACACTCATTCTTGGTGTACACATTTCATATATATATTTGGAGATTGTTCTAGACACAAAGTATTGAATAAAACACGTGCATTATTAATTGTTCTCTTTTATTTAATAAAGTAATTTGTACCTAAGCTAAGGTACATTACATGGTGCCGAAACCCGAATTAAAACGGAAAAATGCCAGACCCAGCAACTAATAGGGAAAACCTGACCACAATATTAGACCACCAAAAAGTTTTGTCATAAACAATTATCAAAATGTGGCAAACGAGTGGAAATTGTGGCTTCAACAATTCGACTGGTACTCCATCGCGACAGAATTGGATACTAAAAAACCAGAAGTTCAGGTCGCAGTATTCATGGCGTCTGTAGGAAAGGACGCAGCAGTAATTTACAATACTTTCAACTTAACAGAAAATGAAAAAAAAAGCGTCAGCACAATCAAAAAGCGATTTACGGAATATTTTACGCCCAAAATCAACGAAACGTATGAAAGATACGTATTCAATACAATCGTACAAAAGGAGTGTCAAACATTTGATGAATTCGTCACAGATCATGGAAGCAAAATTAAAAACTGTGGTTACGGAACGTTAGAAGACACCTTAATTCGCGACAGAATAGTAGTGGGTATAATAAATGACACAACAAGGGAAAAACTACTAGCGGAAGGCAAATTAACCTTGCAAAAAGCCATAGATATTTGTCACTCTGCAGAGCAAGTCAAGATGCAGGTAACAACAATGAAACAAGCGGCTACAGTTGACGCAGTTACGTGGAACAAAAAGCAAACTAAAAAAGACAACAAAGAACCTAACAAAAAAGATGAAACCTTTCACTGCAATAGGTGTGATACCACGCACGGCCGTCGTAATTGTCCGGCCTTTAAAAAGATTTGCCAGAAATGTAAAAGGAAAGGCCATCTAACCAAATGTTGCAAAAGCAAAACGGTCAACGAACTGGTCGAAGACCGTGAAGGCGACTATTACAGTTTTGTAGTGTCTACGGTAGGTGCGGAATTAGACAGTGTGGACGTCGAAGATTGGTATGAAAAAGCTACGCTGGCCAAAAACGTAATGGTAAAGTTCAAGCTTGACACAGGTAGTCAGTGCAACGTTTTAAACTACGAAACAATAAAGAATATAGACGCTCACATCAGTCCAACGTCAACAAAGTGCTTAACATCGTTTTCAAACCATAAAATCCCCGTACTGGGTGAAGTGGTCATAGACACGCTTATTAAAAAACAAGAAGTACCCATAAAATACTTAGTCGTCAAAGCAGATGTCTCAGCAGTGCTTGGTAAGTCAACATGTGAAAAATTAAAATTAGTAAAGCGTATTGAAACCTTAACTATTGATGAAGACTTATTTGAAGGAATTGGTTGCCTTAAGCAATACATATACGACATAGACTTAATAGAAAATCCGAAACTAAGCATATGCCCTGCACGAAAAATCCCACACACGATTAGACAGCAGGTTAAAGAGGAGCTTGATAGTATGGTTGCGCAAAAAATAATTAAACCCATAACAAAGCCTACACCGGCTGTGTCACCCATGGTGGTAGTAAGAAAAAATAATAAAATTAGACTCTGTTTAGATCCATCGGTGATAAATAAAAATCTCAAAAGACGTTATTATCCACTTAATACGTTAGAAGAAATTACAGCGCGCATTCACGGCTCAAATTGGTTCACGTTACTCGATTGTAAAAAAGGCTTTTGGCAACTGCAAGTAACACCCCGTACTTCAGAATATCTGACATTTAGTACCCCGTTCGGAAGATACTCTTGCTTAAGGATGCCATTTGGCTTAGCATCGGCTCCGGAGGTTTTCCAACAAGTAATGAGTTCGCTGATCGCGGACGTAAAGAACGCTGAGGTATCAATGGATGATGTTCTCTTGCATGCCACCAGCAAACTAGAACTAGAGAGGATCACTCAAGAGGTACTTGACAAATTCAAAATAGCAGGCCTTAAGCTGAACAAAGAAAAATGCGTTTTTAATACACAAGAAGTAAAGTTTCTAGGACATATAGTCTCCGCTGAAGGTGTAAAACTTGATCCCGAAAAAATAGAAACTATAACGAAAATTAAGCAACCGGAAAACGTGAAAGAGTTGCAAAGATTCTTGGGTATGGTAACATACGTGTCGAAATTTATAAAAAATTTGGCAGATATCACCCAACCACTAAGACAATTATTGCGAAAAGATGTTGAGTGGGTATGGGATACGCAACACAATGAAGCATTCAATAAATTGAAAAATCTGCTAAAGAATCCACCAGTATTAGGGTATTATGACACGAAAGCGCCAATTTTGCTGTCAGTAGATGCCAGTAGTTATGCATGTGGCGGAGTACTAATACAAAAACAGAAGCCGATCGCTTACTGTGCAAAATCGTTCACAAAAACCGAACAGGGCTATAGCCAATTATAAAAAGAGGCAAACGCCATTCTAGTTGCATGTAAAAAATTTCACATGTACATTTGGGGTTGCAAAGATTTAACGATCGAATCTGACCATAAGCCTCTTAAGACGATATTTAAAAAGCCAATAACAGATGCACCACCGAGATTGCAAAGAATCATGTATCAAATCCTGCCTTATAATCCAAAAGTTACTTATAAAAAAGGTACGGAATTGTATGTAGCAGATTTCCTGAGTAGAGACTGCGAAAACTTAGATGGTGAAGATTTAAATACAGAAAATTTACAAATATGTGCTATTGTGCCATTCACGAAAACGCGAAAAGACGAACTTAAAGCAGAGACCGCAAAAAGCAAAGAACTTAATGATTTAAAGTTAATCATACTAAAGGGATGGCCAGATACCATCAATAAAGTGCCCGTAAATCTGAAAAAATATTGGTACTATAGAGAAGCTCTCAGCGTTTATGAGGACATAATTTTTAAAGATCACCGAGTATTGGTTCCAAACACAATGGTGCCATTAGTTATGAAACATTGCCACCTTAGTCATAAAGGACTACAAGGGACGCTAAAACTGGCCCGTGACAATATATTCTGGCCAACAATGACCAAAGATTTAACTGAGTACATAAAAACTTGCGGTGCATGCAGCAAAATACAAAAAGATAATCAGATGGAACAAATAAATTTACAAGCCGCACCGAAACGGCCATGGAGTATTGTCGCTTCGGACATATTCCACTTAAGAGGAAAGGATTGCCTCCTCATTGCAGACAGCTACTCAGGATATTTTGACTTTAAACAACTAAACAATATCACCAGTTTCAACGTCATTAAAGAATTTAAGACATGGTTTGCTACCTTCGGCATTCCGGAGGTACTATTATCAGATGGTGGTAAACAATTTGATTGTAGCGAATTCAGGGCCTTTCAGAAAGAATGGAACTTTGAACATAGAATTTCGAGCCCTCATTTTCCACGTTCAAATGGCCTAGCAGAACGCTATGTACAAGAGGCTAAAAACCTGATGAAAAAGTGCCTTGAAGACAACACGGACATACACCTAGCCTTGCTACATCATCGGAATACTCCACGCTTGGACCTAGGGTCTCCAGTTCAACGATTAATGAACAGAAGAACCAGAACGCTATTACCTACCAATGAAAAACTACTCAATCCAAAAATAATAAAAAACGTGAGCAAAAAACTAACAAAACTCAAGGAAGGTGAGAAAGGAACAGCAGACAGAAATAAAAAACAGAGTAGAGAATACACTACGCAAGAGAAAGTACTGCTTAGACAAAGCCATAATAACTGGGTTCCAGCTTATATAGTGAGACCAGAAGGACACCGCTCGTACAGAGTACAAACCGAGGATGGCGCCACATACAGAAGAAACACATGGCATCTTAAGCCAGCCACTTCATCCCTTGACGTTAATCCTAACTCGTCCACTGACCGTCCTACTGTTGAACCAAAAATCCAAAGTCCTTCGAGTCCAACACAGCCACCGACAGAAACCACAACACAACAGTGTTCGCCAGATGACGTGCCTCTGGAAGCTGAGCCGTCCACGCCCGCTACACCACAGGATGCAGCTAGTCTCAATCACCCACCGCGCACTCGCTGTGGACGTGTAATTAAGACACCCGCAAGGTACCGCTGAAAAGGAGGGATGTCAGGAACACACCTATCATTGGTTCAGGAACACACATATAATCGATTCACAATACACATTCCTAACTTTGACATATCATTACTACACACTCATTATTGGTGTACACATTTCATATATATATTTGGAGATTGTTCTAGACACAAAGTATTGAATAAAACACGTGCATTATTAATTGTTCTCTTTTATTTAATAAAGTAATTTGTACCTAAGCTAAGGTACATTACAAATGGCGTGCAGGATTAGAACTCCGGCAAGCTTAAATCGGAAAAATCGTAGCAAAAAATAATGTTCCATAGTAGTATTTTTATAGGGCGCTCGTTTACTGGAGAACGTCATAATCTAAAGAGACATTTTTTCTGTTAAGTATGCAAAAATGGCTGCCGATCCTTATTTTATATTCGCCGAAAAATGCGTTACGCTATCCTCCAATTGTTTCCCTGGAACTTTACCCTATAAACCTTAGACTCTACAATCTCTCTTTAGCCAAAGTAAGGAACCAAATGGATTTTTAATGACAGAGTTATCATCTAATATTTCAAGCAAGTGTTGCATATTTTAGCGAAAGAGTGGATAAAACTATCTTTAAAATACCATTTCAACTATTATTATCGTGGAAAAATTACGAAATTTATGCCATTTTCCAGAAAGAATACCTTAAAGAGGCATATTTTTGTTTAGATATAGTATGTGCTACATAAAAATACAAATTAGTCTAATATTATTTATATTATACCTTAAAAATTACCTGAATTCATCAATTCATGTTTGTATTAAAAAGAAAAACAATTTTATTTTATGTTTTTCTTTTTTTAGTTTAGATACTGCAAAAGGCGTACTTTATTATTTTGGAATTAAAAACGTAGCAGATCGTAGGTAAAGCGGAGTAGCGTAGTAAGTTTAAGATTTTCTTTGAAACCGTACTAAATCTACTACGATCGCTCATTCTGGTTGGCTGAAGCAGAAAGCTTTCTGATACAACTCTGCGCTGAACTGGTTTTCAATCGAGTTAAATGATTTAACTGGTTCAATTTTCCAACAACAATTGCATGCGAGTTAACTTGTTTATGAACATGTTTTGTTCATTTAACTGGTTCAAGCCCATTTAACATGTTTAACTCGTCAATTTGAACATAGTATTACACTACCCCCCTCTTAATGTCTTTATATATATGTATTACAAAATTAAATTTCAGTAGTAGTACTTCAGTTACAGATATTTTTTTAACAGTGCCGAAGTTATATTGAGTTTTATTTACTTAATTGACTACTCGACTTCTCAGTTTATATTTATTACCTTGCGTATCGTTTTCTTTTATTATTGTGGCGAATACTGCGGCAACGCGAAGCGAACAACGAGAAAAAGGCAGAATGTTCGCGGAATGACGTAGAATGTTCCACAAAGAGAAACGTCAAGTTGGATGAACACTGCGAACAGCGAGAGAAAGAGAATGAGCGAAGAACTTCAGAACATTCTAGAGTTCCCATGAGTGCGACCGCAGGTATATAAGAGCCACGACACAGCGGAGTTGGGGAGTTATAAGTCAGCAAGCTACAAGTAAAGTGAGTTGCAAATAAGCAAGCTTGTGTTAACTAGCTACACAAGTATTGTAAAGTGTTTGTTGTACAATAAAGTTAATTGTACTGTAATTTGGACGCGTAAGCATTTATTTAACAATCCAGAGTTACGAACCGAAGTATTTGGGAAATCCGGACGAGTAGTCAAGGGCTTTGTTTCTTTTCTTTTCTAGCAGATAATTATCAGGAAGAAGAAGAATGAGGAAATTGAAAGAATTACGCTCACAGAGAGCGAAATAACGAAAAAGTAAAGAAACGCAAAACTAGCAGAAACTAGCAAGTAATCAGCTGATCGGTGTATTTGACTATTGAAAGTATTTGGCGCGAATTTTTGTTTATCCATTTTGACAGCTGCTAGTTTCTGCTAGTAAAAATTTTACTAGCAGAAATTAGCAGGAGAGCCAAAAAAAGAAGAGCGTAAGATCGAGAGAGAGCTGCTAGTTTCTGCTAGTTTTTTGTGTTAAGAAACGGTTTCCAGCTGAAATTAGTGATAATTTGTGATAATTATCAGTTGAGAAACAAAGCTAAGGATAAACGTAACTATTGGTGTCAGAAGTGGGATTGTTAAATAAATCCCAGAGGAGAAACTTCTGAAAATGGCGAAAATTCAGGACTTAAAGATTGAGGAATTCAAGCAGGAGTTGGAGAAGCGAAATTTAGAAACCTCCGGAAGAAAACTGGAGTTACTATCACGGATGCGAGAGGCTATGGAATCAGAAGCCATCGACGTGGACAAATACGACTTCCAGGGTAAACCCGACGACACATCCGCAAAGGACGAGCAGAAGGATGAGGCTGCTTGTTCGTCGAAGGATGTCCAGCAGCATCCGGGAAGGTTGAAGAACAGCAAAAGGCTCCTTCGTCATCAACAGCTATGGACATGAACACGTTATTGGCTGCAATTTCATCACAGCTACAAGCGCAGAGGTTGCAGTTGTCTTCAGATGTCTCATCGCAGCTAGATGAAAAGATTACTCAGCTACGGGAGAATTTATTCAAAGATAACGCGGAACTCAGAGAGAGATTGGGTAGAATCGAGGAACGACAAGATAAAATCGAAGCGCTTATTAAGGAAAAACAGGACAAAGTCGAAGCTAAGGTGGATGAGGTTGAAGATCGTCTACGGGGCATGCAGTCGAATCGTCCAACTAATTCTACGAACGCTCCCAAGTTAAAGACTCCATCCTTTGATGGCACTATTCCTTTCCAGGTCTTTAAGCTCCAGTTTGAGAAGACAGCTACAGCAAATCACTGGAGCATGGAGGATTAATCCGCTGCTATGTTGGTTGCATTAAAAGGACCTGCAGCGGAAATCTTGCAGACTATTCCTGACTGTGAAAGGAACAATTACGATCCATTGATGGGGGCCGTGGACAGACGCTATGGTAACGAGCACAGGCGACAGATCTACCAGATTGGATTGGCAAAAATTCAACGAGACTACAGGAATTCGCCTCAGAGATCGAGAGGTTGGCTCACTTGGCTATTGGAAACGCATCTGGTGAACATCTCGAAAGGGTGAAAACCCAGAGGTTCATCACCGGAATGCGGGACATGTATACTAAGCGAGAGACGTACGCGAATCCAAAGCCAACATTTACTAAAACCGTCTCGTATGCTCAGACGCGCGAAACGGCGGCGCTCCTAAGTAGACCAGCCTACAAAGCACATCGCGTGGAAGTGTAAACACCGGACGAGACAAATCAAATGCTGAAGAAGATTATCCAACTGCTGGGCGAGAAAAAGCATGGCTCTGGAAAATGTTTTAAATGTGGAAAGCCAGGCCATTTCGCCCGCGATTGCAGCGCAAGTTCCAGTGGGCTTAACAATTCTGCAGGACATACACGCAGGGCTGAAGGAGACGAATCTAACTCCAATCAGTCGTTAAACTAAATCGAGCCAGCAGGAACGGCCGCGAGCTGGCTCTATAAGTTTAAGGGCCCATATTCTCCGTCTCACAAATTGGCCGAAATGCGAGCAACCTCACTGTTGGTGACTTGGGAAATCCGGACGAGTAGTCAAGGATAATCGTAACAGTATTATGCTACCAGTATTTGGGATCTCTTGGTCGTTTCCTGCAGCAGGCGAACCTACTGAATTTTTATACTTTTTCTCATTTCCATTGATATTCGAATCTAAGCTTTGACTCTCCAGCGGATCAAGTAAATTTTTTGAAATGTCTGGATCATTTGTATTTGCTGTACTACAAGCAACAATTTGATTTGCATGACGTTTCCATATTTTTTCCGAAGCTATGATTTTTACCCTGAATGTCTGTTGGCCTAGTTTTTCTAAAATTTTAGCTTTGGTCCAACTGACCCTTCCCGGTATCGAGTAATCCTTAACAATAACTTGATCCCCGTTTTTAAATTTGTTTCTTTTATTACCACGATAATGAACTCTCTGTTTAACTTGCTGATCCTACACCTTTTCTCTTACAGAGGTATCGGGTTTGCGATCAGCTTCTCGCATTGGGTTCAAAATATCTAACCGAGTGCGTAGTTGCCTGCCAAACATAAGCTGCGCTGGAGATACACCTGTGCTACTGTGCACCGCATTACGATAGTCCAATAGAAACTTATTTAAAACATAGAAATCTGCTTCCCTGGTTTGATACAAGCCTCTCTTTAACGCCGCTTTTATTACTTTCACACAATTTTCGGCTTGGCCGTTGGTAGCAGGGTGACCTACCGGTGAAGTTATGTGCCTAATGGAATTTCTTTCCAAAAAAATTGGAATTCCCCCGACATAAAAGCCGTCCCGTTATCAGAAACTAAGATTTCCGGCAACCCAAAACGAGCAAAAATTTGTTTTAGCACCCTTATAGTCGCCTTGCTCGTCATATTTTTGCCCATGTCGATGCACTCGATCCATTTGCTATAGCTGTCCACTACGATTTGACACCATCGATTCATAAATGGTCCAAAGAAATCAATATGCACCCTCGTCCACGAATTTTCTGGCCAGTTCCATGACTTAAGAATTTGCTTCGCCGGATCCGGCCGTAACATTAAGCAAGCTTTACAAGACTTGGTTTCCTTCTCAATTTCTGCACCTTGAGTTGGCCACCAGCAACACTCTCGGACCATTCCTTTCATCTTAGCAATACCGAGATGAGAAGCATGAAGGTATTGTACAACTTCTGATTGTAACGATCTAGGAAGTATCAACCTATGTCCCCAGAAAACACAGCCCGCATCCGAAGATAATTCCAGCCTCCTGTCAAAAAATGGGCGCAAGGCGTTATCTGCACATACACTGGGCCACCCTGGCCTTATGAAATCGCAAACCATTTGTAGCAACTTGTCTTTTTGTGTTTCCGTCCTAATTTTTTCAATATTTATGATTTCCGAGGGGTTCCTAGAAAAATAATCGGCAATGTTCGTCTTGGATTTAACTATATGTTGACTTTATCGAAGGTATATCCAGATAACGTTAATGCTATCCTCTGCAGCCTATTTGCAACCATTACTGGAGTTCCCTTTTTTAGGTCAAAAATATGATGCAAAGGTTTATTGTCTGTCACCAGTGTGAAGAATCCGCCGTACAAGAAACGATGAAACTTTTTGACACCGTATAGGATTGCCACAGCCCCGCGATCAAGCTGCGAATATCTCTGTTCTGTTTCCGATAACATATGCGATGAAAATTCTATAGGCCTTACAATGCCTTGTGCTGTAACTTGTGACAATACTGCCCCAACTCCCACCGGGCTAGCATCTACCGTGAGTTTGATCTTTAGCTGGGGGTCAAAGTGTGCTAAACACGTATTTTGTTTTAACCCTGCTTTTAACGCGGCAACCGCTTGCTTACATTGCTTGGACCACACGAATTCGGTGTTTGCTTTGAGCATTTCATATAACGGAGCACACACTTTTGCTACATCTGGTAGGAACCGACGGTAAAAACTTATCACGCTTAAAAATCCTTTAAGCTCTTTAACTGACTGTGGATACGACATGCGATCGATTTCACGTGTTTTGGCTGACTTCGGATGTAACCCTTCTTTATCTATAATATGCCCTAAGTACTCTACCCGTTTGCAGCAAAACTGACACTTATTTTTCGCTAGTTTAAATCCGGCATTTTGCAACATTTTCAAAACTCCTTCAAGTCTTTTCAAATGTATTTCTCGGTTGGGGGCCGTGATTAAAATGTCGTCCAAGAATATTACTACCCCTTCTAAATGCATCAAGAGTAGTGTACAGAAACAGCCCCCNGTAGCAGGGTGACCTACTGGTGAAGTTATGTGCCTAATGGAATTTCTTTCCAAAAAAATTGGAATTCCCCCGACATAAAAGCCGTCCCGTTATCAGAAACTAAGATTTCCGGCAACCCAAAACGAGCAAAAATTTGTTTTAGCACCCTTATAGTCGCCTTGCTCGTCATATTTTTGCCCATGTCGATGCACTCGATCCATTTGCTATAGCTGTCCACTACGATTTGACACCATCGATTCATAAATGGTCCAAAGAAATCAATATGCACCCTCGTCCACGAATTTTCTGGCCAGTTCCATGACTTAAGAATTTGCTTCGCCGGATCCGGCCGTAACATTAAGCAAGCTTTACAAGACTTGGTTTCCTTCTCAATTTCTGCACCTTGAGTTGGCCACCAGCAACACTCTCGGACCATTCCTTTCATCTTAGCAATACCGAGATGAGAAGCATGAAGGTATTGTACAACTTCTGATTGTAACGATCTAGGAAGTATCAACCTATGTCCCCAGAAAACACAGCCCGCATCCGAAGATAATTCCAGCCTCCTGTCAAAAAATGGGCGCAAGGCGTTATCTGCACATACACTGGGCCACCCTGGCCTTATGAAATCGCAAACCATTTGTAGCAACTTGTCTTTTTGTGTTTCCGTCCTAATTTTTTCAATATTTATGATTTCCGAGGGGTTCCTAGAAAAATAATCGGCAATGTTCGTCTTGGATTTAACTATATGTTGACTTTATCGAAGGTATATCCAGATAACGTTAATGCTATCCTCTGCAGCCTATTTGCAACCATTACTGGAGTTCCCTTTTTTAGGTCAAAAATATGATGCAAAGGTTTATTGTCTGTCACCAGTGTGAAGAATCCGCCGTACAAGAAACGATGAAACTTTTTGACACCGTATAGGATTGCCACAGCCCCGCGATCAAGCTGCGAATATCTCTGTTCTGTTTCCGATAACATATGCGATGAAAATTCTATAGGCCTTACAATGCCTTGTGCTGTAACTTGTGACAATACTGCCCCAACTCCCACCGGGCTAGCATCTACCGTGAGTTTGATCTTTAGCTGGGGGTCAAAGTGTGCTAAACACGTATTTTGTTTTAACCCTGCTTTTAACGCGGCAACCGCTTGCTTACATTGCTTGGACCACACGAATTCGGTGTTTGCTTTGAGCATTTCATATAACGGAGCACACACTTTTGCTACATCTGGTAGGAACCGACGGTAAAAACTTATCACGCTTAAAAATCCTTTAAGCTCTTTAACTGACTGTGGATACGACATGCGATCGATTTCACGTGTTTTGGCTGACTTCGGATGTAACCCTTCTTTATCTATAATATGCCCTAAGTACTCTACCCGTTTGCAGCAAAACTGACACTTATTTTTCGCTAGTTTAAATCCGGCATTTTGCAACATTTTCAAAACTCCTTCAAGTCTTTTCAAATGTATTTCTCGGTTGGGGGCCGTGATTAAAATGTCGTCCAAGAATATTACTACCCCTTCTAAATGCATCAAGAGTAGTGTACAGAAACAGCCCCCTCGTAGTCGCAATCGTTGTCAACTTGCGTGATTCGGCCTCGAGTTCTATCTGCTGATAAGCTATTGATAAGTCGAGTTTTGTAAACTCTTCCCACCCATGAAGTTTTGCAAAGAGATCTTCGATCCTCGGTAATGGGTACTGCTCAACAACTAAATTCGGTTTAACTGATATTTTGAAATCCCCGCAGATTCTAACCCCCCGTCTTTTTTTAGAATAGATTCTATAGGTGTAGCCCACTCGGAGAACTTCACTGGCTCCAGGACTTTTAGTTGCACCAAGTTGCTTTGAGGTCGCGTTTTCGATCAACTGCAACTTCGCTTGGCCTTTCTTGAAACAACCTAACCCCCCATCGAACAATAAGGGAAATTTTTCAAACACCAAAGGCAACCCTACACCTCCGTAAAGTTTAAATTTGCAATATGTCAGCCAAACGCTCTTAAAAAATTCCTACCTAGTAATGGTGGGCCACCATTATCGACCACTAAGAATTTTATCACTTCCTTTTTGCCTTTAAGCTCCACCAGTCCATCATAACTACCAGCCGGATGTATTGCCACACCATTATACGTTTTTAGGATAACGTCTGTGGCTACCAACTCGCCTTTGCCACATAAATTCATAAACCTAGCTGTCGAGAGAATACTGTATTCAGAACCAGTGTCCAATTCCATGCAAACAGGAATTTTGTTTAAACGTACATTTAATCTTATTGGACCATCGTTTACAGTCTGCAGTGCAAATAAATTCATTTCACAATTTTCGACAAACTTTAGTTGTGCCTCCCTAACCGTACACATTTTTTTCAAATGCCCTCTTTGTTGGCTATTATAACATTTAAAATTTCTATATTTGCATTCTCTACTATTATGGTTCGTCTGTCCACATACCGTACACGGCCTCCGTTGTTGTTGCTGCACGCTCGCTGTCTGCCTTTGGCTCTGCTGTCCACGTTGTTCATGTCTCTGCTGCTGCGCTTGCCGCTGCGTATTCCTCTGCTGCTGCGGCGGCGGTTGCTGGTGTACTTTTTGCCCTTGCTATGTACATAGGTAAACGTTTCTTGCGGTTCTTGTTTGATAGCGCCGCCGAAATGTGGAGTATATATGTACTCGGTCGTGTTCGCGATCTCTACCGCCTTCTTAAAACCACACGCTAACGTCTCCATGAAAATTTTATCGCGGGCCGGACCTTTATCCAAGCCCATGATGACTCTGTCTCTAAGTGCGTCATCCAAACACGCACAAAATTCGCAATTTAATGACAAAGACCTCACTCGCACGGCCCAATCATTTATGGACTCTATGGCTGTTTTCTTTGCGTTGTAAAATTTATAGCGCTCTGCAGAAGCGGACGCCGGCGTCTTAAAATGTGCATCCGTAACATCTACACAACTCTTGAAGGTCGTAGTTGGCTCGTTCACATTTGCGGACACATTAGGTTTTGCAGGAGTACATAGAAACCGTCGCCGATTAACGTTAGAAAAAATTGCCTTTTTCCTCTTGTCATCCGTAATTTCATTCGCAATAAAGAACTGGTTGATTTGTTGATGAAACACATTCCAGTCGTTATCTTCGTGCCGAAAATGTGGCACACTCCCAATGATTTGCGCGGCCATTTATACTACAGTCTGCTTTTGTGGGTCGTTTCTTAGCTCGTTGCCACTGTAACGTTCTTTATTGTTTGACATTGCCTACAGACTAAAACTTATAAGTAAATGGACTTCAAAAGGGAGTCGGCATACAGTTTCATACAACGCCATAAGTGTATATGTTACAAAAGTATAATGCAGCGTTTTTGCTGCATTTAAAATGCATAATTTAGCACTTTCGAAAATGTGTTTTCGAAGAGCGTTCATCATACCGCATTTAGTAAATGTACATTTACGTGAGTTCGAAATCGTATGCTTTTGACAAACAGCCGTGTTCCAGTCGCTTATATTACATTTACATTGAGCCCAAATTCGTCATTTGGGCGAGAAACCTCAAATGCGAGGCCAAATCACGCATTTCTCCATACAAATTCACATTTCCAGAATGACGCATTTCGACGCATTTACACAAAATCACGAAACAAATGCGTTCCAATTGCCGTACTATTTTATTGAACGCACTCAGAAACAAAAGTTCCACAAAAGCTTTGGTTTGTCTTTGACATTTGGAATTTTTCAAACACAAAACAAACACAACGAAATAAATAAATCTTTGAAATTTGTGTGTAAAAATTGTTAATTTATACAAGAGCTTTACACATTTTTAGTTTAATCAAAGAATAATTGCCTTTTTGTGTCCAAAAAGCGTTAACAATATAATAAATGTAGTGTTTGTTTACATACATTTTGTTTTTGTCTTCCCTTTTCATTTGATGAGAAGTCAAAGCAAATGCGGATCAAGCAGTGTAAACACCTTCAAATGACTGATTTCAAATCACGCATTTTGGTCCAATGTAAATGTAATATTAGGATCAATTCTCACGCAGAAGATAATGCGCTAAAAACCCTACTGAAAAGGAAAAAATAAATTTTAAACCAAAACTTTCAATACAAAAATTTTACTTGTTTTATCCATAACCGAACATTTGTTTGTGTATTTATTCATTTGTCGGTACGGTCAATTAAAATTTCCTCACCTAATTAGGAAACAAAACAAACAGAGTTGATCACAAATTGATCCAGATTTCTATCAGCATCACATCGATGTTGAATTTTCTTCTTTATCCAAATAATGTAAAATAATAAATGAAATCTTGACCGGCGATCACTGAAACGCAGCTAGCAACTGTATACTCGAAAAAGGAATGTTGCCACTTTTTCTCATTAAATCATGTTCGAATCGTGGAAATTTTGGAAAATCACAGGGTTGCTTTTAGCATTTACATTCTTAATGCAAAAATGGAGTTGCATTTAAGTGACGAATTGTGTGTGGATAAATGTACATTTAGGCTATCTGCACACTTGTCGTCCAATCATAGTTGCGTTATCGTCTCGCCCTGAAGTTTTGGGCCGAGCACATGCATTTCAAAGGAGATCTGCACACTTGTCGTTATCGGCAAATCGTAGAAGATGCAGAAACGGATAAGAACGGTACTGTCGTTTGGTAATCGTTGTGCACGCATTGTTTGTTTACATTTTATGGAGAAAAATTTGTGAAAAAGTTAATATTTGCATTAAAATTGCATAAAAATTAGTGTCTTTGGCTAAAATCTGTCGACATAATTAAAAAGTGGATAATTGCAATAAAATTCAACAAATGTGAGTGTTTTAACTATAAAACATGTCCAAATTATAAAAAGTCTCTGTGTGCATGCACAAAATACATTTCAGGAAAAGAAAATAAGCGATATTACTGAAAAGTTATGTCTAGAATTGTTACAGCACAGTCCATATTTTAAAAATTGCAGGTTTTTGTAAATATTTCGCGAAAATATCAACCAGAAAAACAGAAAATACCTGCTCCTAGTAAATTTTTAGGCGCCAAATGAATTGAAATATCACGACCGAGTGTGCGAAAATGTAGTCGCCATGTAATCGTTGTATCATGTTTGTGACGATGACCTAACTATGATTGGACGACCAATGTGCAGAAAGCCTTAGGGCCGGTTACTCAATGTCTGGTTAACACTAATCTCCGGTTAAACATAGTTATCGACGTTACCGACTCCCTGTTATATGCATGGAGTCGAAGTTGTCGATAACGATGTTTAACCGCAGATTAGTGTTAACCAGACATTGAGTAACCGGCCCTTAGAGTTAAATGCGCTAAATGTGCTTTTACGCATAAGCAAAAACAGCCCATAAGAGTGAGCATAGCCATAGATTACCATGTATACGTTCAACTCATGAACCAAAAATACAAGATCACGTAAGAACGCGACGTTGTATTTGTAACTGGTTTTGAGAAAAAAGTTTGCGAAAGCGGGTTCGTCAGCTGAGCGTTTGTTTACATCACAAGCACCACTATTTTACACTTTTATTCAAGTAAAGAAGAGTTAATTCAACATGACAACACATTTTAAAGCATTTTGTTGCATAATTTTACCTAAATTGTGCATTTAAAGTGGCAGACAATAATTTTTGCTAATTTTGGTTTTCGTTGTTTTCGGGAAAATTTTAGTTTGGCATCCCCCGCGTACAAAAAAAAGGTGGGTATGGGGAGTTCTCTTGATTGCAAATATATATACTTTTAGCCGCAGGAGGCTTACAGTTTTTAAGTTATTTGTTGTTAAATTTTGTAAATTGAACTAACCTCTCGGCGCTATTTCACACAATAAACACTATATTTATGTACACACTTCGGCAAAATAGTTGCATTAAAACCCCGCACAATGAAATGTAAACATATTTTTTACATATATGATGTATTTTTAGTAAATTAAGTAAGTTTTTATAGTTATCACGCCCTTATATATGTATACGCACATTGTGAATACAGAACCGTTGATTCAACCATGGCTTCACACTGACATTAGAAGAGTGCTGCCACATCTAAGAAAATAACAATAAAAGAGAATAGTTTTTATCGTACCCATTTTCCTGCTCAGCGTTGAATTAGTAGTAAAGGAGGGTATGGGGTTAAACACCCCCAATATATAGAAAAAATGACAAGCGCCGCAGGCGAAGAAAATCGCGCGATTTTATATTAAAAATTTTCATTGTTTATCGAAGTGTTGATTTTTATGTCGAAAAAAAAAAGCGCCGCAGTCGAAAATTTGTAATAAAAAAAAGCGCGATTTTTTATAACAAATTTTCATTATTTATCGAAGTATTGATTTTTATGGAAAAAGCGCCGCAGGCGAAAATTTTTAAAATATCGCGCGATTTTTTATTAAAAATTTTCATTACTTATCGAAGTATTGATTTTTATGGAAAGAGCGCCGCGGGCGAACATTTTTAATAAAAAATCGTCGCGCGATTTTTTATTAAAAATTTTCATTATTTATCAAATTGTTGATGTACGTTTTCTACATTCGGGTACTTTGAACTACAATAACACCAGTAAATATTATTTCCACCCGAAAAAAATTATACCGTCATAATCAGGAGTAAGACCCCTATCGATCTTAATATTATTATTTTTAGTAAGAGCAATGTATGTACGTATTGTACACTTATACTCCCTAATTATACGCACTTATTTGTGGTGTATTTTTTTAACGTATGGTAGCATACATTTTGTGTTACTGTCAGCCATTGTTATTTCTGCTTGTTTGTGAAATGTGCAAGCGTTTGTGAAGACATTTATAAACGCGTTTTACTTAATTAATTAATTAAGAATTGTATATTAAAGTGGAAATCTCAGGCCGGGGTTTTAATGCAACTATTTTGCCGAAGTGTTTAGATAAATATAGTGTTTATTGTGTGAAATAGCGCCAAGAGGTTAGTTCAATTTACAAACTTTAACAACAAATAACTTAAAAACTATAAGCCTGCTGCGGCTAAAAGTATATATATTTGCAATCAGGAAAACTCCCTCTACCGTTCCATAGCTACCTTAATGCGGAACTCCGGGGATACCAAACTAAATTGCAGCCTTGTTTCTTTGCTTAGTTTACTTTTCGCTCGTTTTACAGTGAAACAAGATGGTGTAGAACCCGCTAAAAAAAATCGACTTGTTTCACTCTCTTGTTCTTACGTGATCTTGTGTCTTTCGTTCATGCGTTCAACTAGTTATGGTATACTTATGTTTACACTCATGCTCAATCTATTACAGTTTTAAACGCCATTTTGGTGTACTTTATTTAAAATAACAAATAACACGTTGCAAGTCTACATTTTAAACTATTTACAAAAACGAGGAAAATTCGAGTTTTTCGAGTAATCAACATTTCGAGCTTTTTAATTAGGTTTCAAAGAAAGTTTTTGAGTAGAACTCTTGTAGTTTGAAGTAGCTAGGTCTCACTGTTGGTTTTTGTCAATTATTTGTATTTGAAGGTTTCCGATATAGCGATAGTGCCTATCATTCATCGATAGCGTTGTCAAACTGAAACTATCGATACTATCTATAGTGCCTTCGATAGTTGTGCAGCTCTATCGACCAATGTCCGACCATTTCATCGACGTGTGCGTAATCACAAAAAAGAATTGTATGAAATTACTGATTTTTAATAAAAAAGGAGAAATAGATTGTTATATACATCCATAATCTTATCGCCAAGCAGAAACGTGAATCTGAGTAACTTCCATTCACGCGCATTGGTCACACACAATTTGAGGTTTTAACATGATTCTCTTGGAAATAAATAACCGAATCGTCGAAGATACCCTTATAGTCAAATTTCGCAATGCCCTATCTGGGTAAGTAAAATTACTTTATCTCATATTAAAATTGTTTTACATATAGAAAGGCTCTTAACTCATTTTCTTTCGAAATTCTGGTTTGGGGTACTGTTGCATATTTGTGCAACGATTTTGGGATGTCTGCAAAAGGTGTTCAGCCCCTCTTTGGCAACACAGAAAGGAAAATTCTACTTTTTTTTTTTTTTGGCTATAGGAACCTAAACGATTGGTCCCCTAAATGGCAAGGTGTATAACCTCAAGTGCCAGGTTTGTAAAACGTGGTGTTTATCCTTCAGTCACAGTTTTTCCTTTATTTGTTGGTGTAGATGTCCTCATCGGTGTAAACGAAATTGTGTGAAAAAGTTTAGTTATAATCTATTTATATTTTTTTTTTTTTTTCTCTATGTACTTAGTATTTGCATACATATATATATATTTTTCCCATGATTTTTTTTTTTTGTTCTTTTCTTCATTCTTATGTGTTGGGTGCTTATATTTTTTATTTTATTTTTTTTCTAATTTACCTTTTTTTTTTCCACTATAGTGCTTTATCCAGCCCACTTCTGTGTAGGAAGTCAATAAGTTGTTTGTAAATGTGGGATTTTTTGAAAGCAGAATTTGTTTGAAGTTGTGGTACGTTTGGAAAAGCGTATACTCATTTCTTAGAGTGCTGTAAGTACTGCAGTCGAATATAAGGTGTTCCGCCGTTTCCTTAGTGTTGCACGTATTACAGGTATCTGACCTGTAATGCTGAAATTTGTTTATTACCGTATGTATGTCCTGTTGCAATTCTGTTAAATAGTTTTATGTCGTATGCTTCTAAGTTCAGTTTTTTGTTTTTAAACCACGGATTGTTTATTTTCAATGTACAAAATTCCGCAATGTCAGGGTCCCAGTTTGGTAGTTTGTTGTTAAATTCGTCTTTGGTTTCAGTCCACAGTCTGGTGCTTATTTTTAGGAGTGCTTCATTTAGGCTTAATTTAGGAGAGAGAGATTTACCGAAATCAATTGCAGTTTTTGCAGCAATGTCGGCTTTTTCGTTTATTGTTATCCCAACATGACTGGGTGTCCGTACTATCATTATGTTTTCAATGTTGGATCTGTGTAGTTTGTTGTGAATTTCTGCCACAAGGAAGTTCTGTGTGGTGTGATTGTCGAGGGCTTTGATTGCTGCCTGGCTGTCTGTGAAAATTGCTATCTTTTTGTTCCCGCTGTTGCTTGCTATTGTAGCTGCCTGAGATAGTGCAACTAGCTCACCGTAGGTTGAGGTAAAATTTCCGTCTATGTTAAAAAGGTATGAGACATTGGTTGTTTCCACGTACACTGCACATCCAACTTTATTTGCCATCACCGATGCATCAGTCGCATATATGTTGTAGCCATCATCCTTCAAAGTGTTGATTTTTTGGTTATAAATTGCTCTAAGTTGTGTGGAGGAGAAATTTTTTTTTGAGTTCGATAATTCAGATTGAAAAAGGGTAATATTGTTATGTCTGTTAAAGGCAACATTTGTGTCTATGTTGTTTATGGTTACTTTGAATTTTTCATATGTTCTACTATAGCTTGAATTTATGGCCGGTTTGTCTTGTAATTGTGTTCTTAGTGCCGGGTTGAGGAACCATTGTTTGACCAGTTCTTTAGCTGTCAGCCACACTGCTCTAGATAGAGGTGGGAGTTCGCAGGCTAGCGCGTATCGCATAAGTGTTGGGGTGTTAGGTGGTACTCCTAGACATCTCCGTAGAGTTTCATTAACGCTCGTTTGAAGTTGCTTGTTGTAACCTTTTGGTGCATTGGCGTAACTGGTGCTGGCATATTCAGCTTTGGACCGGACGAATGCTTTAAACAGATTTATTGAGGTTTTAGGGGAGATTCCTGCTTTAATTGATGTTAATTTCGAAATGAGGTTTTTACCTGGAGTTACAGCTTTTTTAATGTTGCTAATATGTACCTTGACAGTTGAGTTTGCGCTGATGGTTCTTCCTAACCACTTAAAACATTGGACTTGTTCCAAGTTTGTGCTGTTGATTGATATGTTGAACTGTTGTCGGTTATTTGCGGACATATACATGAATTTTGTCTTATCTAAGTTGAACTTTAGATTTAAGTTATGACACTTTACCTGTAATTCTGCTATTTTATCTTGTAAATTTTGAACTGCTGCTGTTTTGTTTGAGTTTGTGGATACTATGGCTAGGTCGTCAGCGAATTGAAATAGGTGCGTGTGAGGATTGTTGATTTCGTGTAGTTGGGCTGTATATATATTAAATAATGTTGGAGATAAACAGCTACCTTGAGGCAAGCCTGAGTTTATTTCTACGGAAAATTCTACTTAGTGAGGGTTATAATCCCTAAGCGCGGCCGAAGGCCGCCTACGCACAAGGTTCCCTGCAAAAGGTGTTCAGCCCCTTTTCTTCGGCAACAAAGAAAGGAGGATTCTACTTAGTGAGGGTTATAATCCCGGGTTGACTTTAGTGTACATCGACATGTGTGTGTTTTAGCAAAACTATAACGAATTTTCTAATGAAACTTTACGAAGATGCTAAAGCTGAATTAAGTCAAGAACGCAGAACTTATACTTAAACGCAGTCTGTATACGCAGAATTTTGTCGATTGCTGGGGCCCTCAGTGTTGCTTACTACAGTGTTGCCACTCAATGCCTCTTCATAAACATAAGGGGTATTCTCTGAGTCTTGCAAAGCCCTTTCACGGTGCACGGATTGCACGGTTTGCAAAGCTGTCCCATACGAAAACCGGTTTTTACCGTGCCCCCTATACCTTTTCAACTACAATTTTTCGTGCTATAATAGATTGTAGCTAAATATGAACTACCTAGTTTTCAACAAAAAACCTTAATCAATAGTAAATTTCAAATATTTTAAGCATATTTGGATAGGAACTTATAACTTTTTTACCATCTGCAAAACTGGCGAAGTGGCAACCATCTAAAAAGGAAGAAATCGGCTGACACGAAAAAATCTAAATTCCGCAGCTTTAAGCTGAAATTAGTCAAGAACGTAAACCTACCGGAACGTAAACCCGAGTCAGCTGACACGATCTGTCTTACCAAAGCGCCATGTAAATGAAAACTCAACAACGCAAAATTTTTCCGTAGTTGTAGCCCGTAGCGCAGAAATCTGCGGAATTTAGATTTTTCCGTGTCAGCTGATTTCTCCTTTAGATGGTTGCCACTTCGTCAGTTTTACAGATGTTAAAAAAGATATAAGTTCCTATTCAAAATATGTTTAAAATATTTGAAATTTACTATTGAATAAGGTTTTTGTTGAAAACTAAGTTGTTTATATTTAGCTAAAATCTATTATAGCACGAAAAATTGTAGTTGAAAGGGTAAGTTTATGAAAAGGCATTGACGAGTGGCAACAGTGTAGTAAGCAACCCTCAGGGCTCCAGTAATCAGCAAAATTCTGCGTATACAGACTGCGTTTAAGTATACGTTATGCGTTCTCGACTAATTTCAGCTTAAGAAACAGATATGTTTACATAAATTCTCACTATTTTCACTTTTTTAATACTAGTATTTAAGTAAATTAAGTAATTTTTTGCACTTCCATTAGCAAATTTTCATATAAAAAGTGCAGCTATCACTTGTACTTGCATAAATGCACGATCTTTGCAATGTTCACGTGTGATTTGGGTACAATAAATGTCTTTTATTTTATTTTTTAACTTATGAATCATTTTTAACAAGCTCGAGGCCCAGCAATTAAATAAAACGCAAATTTTCGTTCTATAGTTATTTTAATTGTTGATATAGCACGATAGCATATTATTAACTTTAAATTATTACAAACATATGTTAAACACAACTGACACTCTTGATTGTGCCTGGTCGACTAACTAGGCGTACAGAAATAAAAGTTAAACAAGTGAAATTTTAGGCAAATTAATATAAACATAAGAAGTAAACAATTAAAAATACCGTAATAGTAAACAAAAAACATACAAACAACAATACACGGAACATTGAGCAGTAAGACAATATGTACGTATATGTACATGTAAAAGCACAGCATTGTATTGTTATTCTACGAAGGTATGTTGGGGAAACGGAACGAATGTAAATTATGGAAGAAGGAACACCTACGTTGAGGATTGTTGTTGCCGATTTAAAACCAAATTGCGATACACATGTGCACAATTGTCTGTGTCTGTTTTAAAGTTGATCCTTCTCTCATTAGGGGTGTTCGTAATGTGTAACATTTCCAAAATATAGCGTTTATTATAGTTCTTTTCTTCTTATAGAATGGCGACATTATCGAAATCGGGATAGTGTCCCGTATCCCTACAGTGTGCTGACAAGGCCGTCTTATTGTCCGTTGAGCTGTTCCTTAACTTTATATTTGATTTGTGTGCGGAAATCCTTGTCTTGAGTTTAGTTTTTGTTGTCCCCACATATACTTTGTCGCATAAGTGGGACCCGTCGCCATTACATGAAATTTTGTATATTACGTCAGATTTCTCATATCTAGGAATCTTGTCCTTAGTGTTGCTATACATTTTTCCTAGTGTGTTGCTGCATGTAAATGCTATTTGGACCTTTTCTTTGTCATATATATTAGAATGT
>NW_016157791.1:95296-105798 GCF_001687245.7 Rhagoletis zephyria | reverse complement strand
TACTTGCTTACGAGCGAAAAGAGATTTACAATCTCAGTGCCGAGATAGGTCGAGCAGCTGCCGCGGCAAGGGCGCGCGAGCAACTGATCCAGCAGTGGCAACAAAACTGGAACGCGAGCACAAAAGGTCGATGGACACACTCCCTGATAGCCGACCTTCAAACATGGCTGAACAGACCACATGGGGAAGTCGATTTCTACCTGACGCAATTCCTCACCGGTCATGGTTACTTCCGAGAATATCTTCATAGAATGGGAAGGGTGGACTCACCGTTCTGTCACTACTGTGGAAACGTCGAAGATAACGTGTACCACACATTCTTCACCTGCGAACACTTCTTGATTTCGCGCAGAATGTTGGAAGAAAGACACGGAGACATTACTCCGGACAACATAGTTGGGATAATGATTTCCAGCGCAGAAAAGTGGGAAGCAGTTGCGAGATACGTGAAATTCGTACTCCGCTGCAAACGAGAGGACGGTTGTCTACTGAGGACACCCGAATGAAACGCCCCTACAAAAGAGCAGCCCCAAGGCTCTAACAGCGCGCTCCTGCATCTGAAGACATGCAGAATTGCGGTGCCAGATGCGGGATTCTTGCGCGGGCGGTGGGAGTTTGGGTTTTAGTGGGTAGCCCAACACGCTTCGGTGGGAGTCCCACACTCGGGGAAGGTAGTATAGAGACTAGCGCCCCCGGCCAGTGCATAAAGCATTTCCCTCTCCTACGAAAAAAAAATAATAACAGCATAAAATAGCAGGTTTGGTAGCTGGCGAGGCCTAGTCTTCAGTCTACTTTTGTGTGCGGCGGGCGGAAAGACCTAGTTTCCGCTACGCGCTGCGGATAGGCTGTTTATCAAGGTCGGTAAGGCCGGGTTTCCGATCCATGTTTCCGAAGACATTACTTTGTATGTGTGGTAGGCGGAAAGCTAATATTATTTGAAAGTTGTTTAATCATTGCCATACAAATTTGAAGTTTTCCGAAATGTATCAAGATCAAGTATAAATTACAGATTTATTAATCTCTACAAATTAGTTCCCGCATCTGATTTGCAACTTACCCCATTGTTTACGCTTAAAATTACGAGGTTTAAACGGTTTGCGAGGCTAGAACTCTATAAATATTTGTTTGTTCAGAATGCACATATCCCATACCTACTTTTTTACGTAATGAATCAGTCCGAATTAATCATTAGATAGTACCAAATTATAATGTATCTAATCTCCGTACGGCTATTCTTTATCAATGCTATTCGAACATGGAACTCTATTCCAATGGCAACTCGCAGTAGTCTAAATAAAAGCAACTTTAGGGATGTTCTATATCCGTACTTTCGTTAAAATAAATTGTTGTATAATAAAATGTTGTATAATTATGAGTTTCGCTATCTGAGTATCAAGTCTCAAGTTAATATGTATAACCACTGTATTGCCTTATTTGTCTGTACTTTTATTACGAGTTTTAGTTTTACTTTGTTATAAGTATTAGTTTTATAACCATCATTTTTGTACTATAAAAGATCGCAGATCTTATTGTACTAGTGATTTTGCAAAATAAATGAAATTAAATGAAAATGAAATGAAGTATAAAAAATGCGATTAAAATATCTGAAATTTTTAGAGCCAAAGCTGAATCTATTGATGTCCGGATTGCAGACTTTGATGGTGTGCTCTTCCACATCTCCAATGTTAACGCCGATAAGACCAAAGTGAGGGTAAGTTAGACAAAGAATTAAGTAACAAAACTAAATTTCCCTTATACTCACCTAAGCTAACAATGTCTATAAATTATTATTAAAGACTAGCATTTCGCTGAAATTTTATAAGCAATTACAAGAGCATGGAGCAGATGAATTGCTGAAGCGAGAGTATGGTGACTTACTAACAGACACAGAAGATGGTAAGAGCTATACAAGAGCGATCTGAATTTATTAGCTGGTTTTTATTTATGTATATAAATTTCCAGGCTACAACGTGTCGGTACTTATCAATCTAGAAAATATACCTGCTGACTGGGAGGCAGTTGCCAAAAAAATTGGTCTGCTTAAGCGAAATTGCTTTGCTTCAGTTTTTGAGAAGTATTTCGATTTCCAGGAACAGGGTGAAGAAGGGCAAAAACGAGCCGTAATCAATTATCGAAACGATGAGACGCTGTAATTGTCGAAAATACTTTACTTGATGTAAAATTTGATAGTTAAAAATTTTTTTTTTATAGCTATGTTGAAGCCAAATCAGACCGAGTAACAGTCGTATTCAGTACGATTTTTCGTGATGAAGACGACGTGATAATTGGAAAAGTTTTTATGCAGGAATTAAGAGAAGGGCGACGGGCATCACATACAGCGCCACAAGTGTTGTTCTCGCACCGCGAGCCGCCTTTGGAACTGGCAAAGTCTGACGCCAGAGTAGGCGACAATATTGGATATGTTACATTTGGTGAGTACCACAAAAAAAATAGAAAAATACAATGGGCCTTATGAATAAAACCTAAGCAATTGCGTTTTCTTAAAAGTTCAGACCATTTACTTAAATTTATTTGCTTAGTTTTTATTCATAAGGCTCAATATCAATAAATTTTATTTAATAAGAAGGAAAACATGATTATGATTTACTAACAAAATGAATAACATAATCTTGCTAATACAGTCGATAAATAATAGTGATAACCCCCAAAAATCGGGTGCCACTTATGCTAATTCTGATACGGATCTGGTTTCTCACCAGAACATATAAGGAGTGCGCACGAAAAATCTGTAACATAGAACAATCAAAATATTAAGTAAGCCGTGAATACAAGCTATGCGAGTTTGTTTTTTTATTATACTTCAGTTTTTTTACAAAAAGAAAAAATTAAAGTTTTTTGTTTATAAGGATGTTTTGAACTTTTTCAGGAATTCCCTCCACCAATGGTTTTTGACGCTGCAGTCCACTTAATTTTGAATGCCCTTCGATACACCTTTCGTCGCTTTCAGTTTCCGCTTAATTAGAGCCCAATAGCGTTCCACTGGTCTTAGCTCTGGGCAGTTTGGCGGAATAGCCTCTCTAGGTACAATATTTATATTATTGTTGGTGTACCACTCCTTGGCTCTTTTTCCATAGTGGCATGATGCCAAATCAGACCAAAAGAAGTTGGATACCTTGTGCTGCAAAACAAATGGTTTTAACCTCTTTTGCAAGCATTCATCGATATAAATATCCGTGTTGATTGACCCAGAAGTTACGTACGGCTGGCTTCTTTCTCTGCATATGGCCTGCCCCACGAGAAATTTCTTTGGGAACTTAGATTTGTTTTGGGTTCTGTAGTGTTCCGGCACATTTCCCCGCTGAACCGCTACGTAAAAGTTGTTGCCTGGACGCTGCGAAAAGTGCGCCAATACATAAGTTTCGTCGTCCATAATGCAACACTGAACTTTTTTTTTACAAAGTTTGCCTTCAACATTTTTGTTCTATTAATTGCGTTAACGTTCTCCGCAGCTTTCCGATCTGGGACTTTCTGAACTTTGTACGATACTTTGTACGATTTAAGGCCACCCAGAAGATAATTTAGGTAGGCCTTCTTAAGTAACGCCATTCTAAGAGGCCTACCTAAGAAGGGCTGAAAAAAATGCTTTCTTTCATGGCTTCTAGAAGAGCTTATCCATTTACAGTCTACGCGAATGCATACATTTATATTATTTAGCATTACAAATGAATTTCAATAAACATTTTAAGTTGCAATACATATAATAAAATTGTAACAGTTCGATGTCTGTACATTATAGATATTAAAGAAAAATTAATGTGGCTGGTCTTTATTAGAGCACCAGAAGCCTAATCAACCATTTGTAGAATTTTTGTCTCTGTCTGTCTGTCTGTCTGTATGTTTGCACGCGCATCACTCGAAAACGAATGCATGGAATTGAATGCAGGTTTCACCGATGTATTGTTAGAGGTCTAACTTAAAATATAGAGAGAAAAAAATAGAGAGTTGCCACCTGTTTGAAAATTGCAGTTTAAGTAAATTGATAAGAAAAAGTGAATATTGCAATATGGGCGCCAAAAGAAAGGCTTACAGCTAAAAATATTGTTTAGAGTTGCCACCTGTTTGAAAATTTTAATTTAATTTATAAGATAAATTGAATATTGAAATATGGGTGTCAAACTTAAGAGGTCTAGGAAATTTTATTGCCGAAAATAGTTGTAGGGAGGGTTGCCACCTGTTTGAAAAATTGTATGGTATTAAGTTGATAAAATAAATGAAATCTATCTATACCTATAATAAAATTGTAACAGGCCGATGTCTGTACCTTATAGATATGAAAGAAAAATTAATATGGTGGGTTTTTATTAGAAGTTTTTATACGAAGCTAAATAAACAATTTTTAAAATTTTTGACTCTATGTCTGTCTGTATACTTGTACGCGCATCACTCGAAAACTAATGCCTGGTATTGAATGCGGTTTTCTCCGATGTATCGCTAAAGATCTAGCTTAGAATATAGAAGAAAAAAGTGTAGAGTTGCCACCTGTGTTTAAAATTTCAGTTTAGGTCAATTGATACGGTAAAGTAAATATTGCAATATGGCTGTCAAAAGAAATAGGTTTACAAAGGCTTACAGCTGAAAATATTTTTGTGGAAGGTTGATGTAGGGTATTTTACTTGTATGTTTTTATACTTGTTTAAATTCTTGATTTTCAATTTATGGTTCTATGAATTTGTTTGTAGTTGAAGAGAAAATTTTTGATTATTAATAAATAAACTTTCAACATATAAAAAACTTTATTATTATTATAATAATAATAATAATAATAAAAAACTTAAAATTTAAACTAAATATATTTAGTTATTAAAATATCATTTAAATGATATATTGGCGATCCTGCATTATATGTAACTTGGACTACCAAAAAACGACCNGAGAAAATTTTTGATTATTAATAAATAAACTTTCAACATATAAAAAACTTTATTATTATTATAATAATAATAATAATAATAAAAAACTTAAAATTTAAACTAAATATATTTAGTTATTAAAATATCATTTAAATGATATATTGGCGATCCTGCATTATATGTAACTTGGACTACCAAAAAACGACCAAGATCAAATGTCTATCAACGAAAAGCGCAACATCAAAGGAGAAACAAATCTCTTTTGAAATGTTTCAACGGCTAGCTCGATGTGCATCCGCTGTTGTCCTTTCCGCTGCAATAGTGTGAAAATTTTTGCCAGTCCAACTGCCACAACTGTAAGCAACATCAACCTATACAAACGCAATTCTTATGTCCTTCAATATACACCAACAAAGGCAAGCCTCGGAAACAAGTCACTTGTCCAGTTAATCAATCGCTCCACATGGACAATTTTGCAACTTTAATTTCCACAACCTGCCATAACCAAGCATTAGCCCCCAGCAGCCGTCCATTGCTCAGCCAAGCCTCAACGCCTATGACCACAGCCAACAGTTCAACACCACAAATGTTAGTCACTGTTGTGCCGCTTAACATAGAATGGGTTCTAGGCTCTTAATCAACAATAACCATTGAATACGTTATAAATGCAGCAACTTTACAGCATCAACAACAAGGTCAACAGCTGATGCAGCAACATCATGTCTCAGCAATAACAACAACATTCTAGCGCATTTAATTATTTTCGTCGTCGTTGTCATAACCAAACAAATGTTTAGTTATTACTAACATTTATTTAAATTTTTAGATAATTATTTCTGTATTTATGCATATGTATGTACATATATATGCATACAATTTTTTTATTATTATTTATATTTATTTTATACTCTCCTAATATTAGTTAACTCGTCGTTTTATTGGAGGGGGTGTAAATGTAGGGTTTAAATACCTTCTTCTTTTATACCTGTACAATTTTTATTTCTTGTTCAATTGTTCTTAGATTTTATTAGAATTTCTAAATGAAAAGTTTTTAAAATCAGTAATATAAAAATCTTCAAACTACAAACCTAAAATTTTGCATTGAGCATTAAATAACTAAAAATTTTAAATAATAAAATATCATCATGATATATGTAGGGTATTTTACTTGTATGTTTTTATACTTGTTCAAATTCTTGATTTTCAATTTATGGTTCTATGAATTTGTTTGTAGTTGAAGAGAAAATTTTTGATTATTAATAAATAAACTTTCAACATATAAAAAACTTAAAATTTGAACTAAATATATTTAGTTATTAAAATATCATATAAATGATATAGTTGCCACCTCTTTGAAAACTTTTTTAATTTAATTTAATTGATAGCATAAATTAAATATTGCAATATTGGCATCAAACTAAAGAGAGTAGGCAATTTTAATGCCGAAAAAATTTTTAGGGGATTTGCCAACTGCTTGAAAAATTGTATTCATTTAAATTTGTTAAATAAATGAAATATTACAATACGGACATTAAACTAAAGGGGATTGGGAAGCTTACTTTTGAAAATATTTTTGAAGCGGGCTGCCACTTATTTGAAAACTATGGCTGACTTCCAAAACGTATCCATACAATGTTTGGATACTGTTATACTGCGGTATTCAAACTGTTTGTATATGCAGAGTTGCAACAATATACATTGCATATTTTAAATATTGAATATAGCAATGAACAATTATTCTGACTTTTCCATTTTTAAAATACCAGTGGTAACCAATAACAAACGAAGCATCAACTTTGTTTCTGATGCGCTGATTGTTCTAGCGATGCGTTCGATAACTTTTCGGATGCGTTTTGGAAAAGTATACATTGTCAATATTTTGTAGTTCGGCGTTATGGAACATTATACTTTGTACGTATGCAAAGCAATTGACGTTTTGGAAGTCAGCCTTTAATTCAGTTAAATTTATAATATAACCTAACTGTTGCCATATGGGTATCAAACGAAAGTATTTGAGAATAATAAAATTGCAACAGGCTGTTATCTGTACATAATAGATGTTAAAGAAAAAGTACAACAGAAGGCAAATCTAAAATTTTTATAATTTTGGTCTGTCTGTCTGTATGTTTGTAAGCGCATCACGCAAAACTAATGTTTGCAATCAAATGCAGTTTTCACCGATGTACATATTTGCTAGGGCTCTAATTGAAAATATAGAAATCATTTTTTTTTTGATTTAGTTTATCCTCGATCATTATGCCTAGGTCGTTGTTTATATTTAGAGTTAGCAATGGACTGATATCAAAATTTCGCCTTGATATAACCACAAACTTAATTTTATTGACATTCAATTAAGTGTGTTCAAGCATAACCAATCGCACTTTTTTGAAACTTCTGTGTGGAAGGTTTTTCGCTGAAAAAATCAAAAGTTTTTTTGTTGCTGCCAAAAAATTAAGAAATCTGAGACGTCACGCTTTACAATTTCATACAGTTCTCTGTATTTCATACATATGCCAGCACCTTGAAAATAAATATTCCGACCAAAAATTTACTTGGTAAAGGGTGAACACACCAAAACTGCGACACTTAGAAATTACTACCAGAAACAAACTAGAAGGCTTTGAAATTATTTTTTTTTGTATTATATAACTTGGAAGTTTAGATGTTATTAAAATGTTAAAATATGAGTTATTATTTGCTCTATATGCAAGTGATCGGTATTTTCATCGCACACGCGCCATCATGTTCTGCACGACTGCATCATCGACATTACGCGATGCGCACAACTACTTTGTTTTGCACTCTTCAATAATTTTCACTCTTTCACCTGTTTTCTTCAAGATTCCTTTGACAATTGACCAATATTCCCCAATAGGACGTGGCTCTGGGCTATTGGGTGGATTGCAGTCGTGAGGTACAAAATTGATGTTATTTGCATTGTACCACGGCAATGTGTCCTTGGCATAGTGGCAGGTTGCCATGTCCGCCTAGAACGATGTCCTACTCCTTATCTGTTGATAAATGACAGAAGACGCCTTTTGAGGCACTCATCCCGATAAACTTGATCATTCATTGTCCCGGATGGGAAAAAAGGGCTGCTCTTACGGCCGCAGGAACAAATAGTTTGCCAAACCATGTGGGTTTTGGAAATTTGGACTTCATTTTCAGCTTACAACTTTCAGGGGCATCTTGACCACTTGCAGCAGTATAAAAATCTTGACCTGCAATATATTTTGAATTTTTATAGCAGTAGGTTTCGCAGTCCATAACAATGCAGTTGTATTTTTTAATTTAGAATTCATACAACTTCCGAATGCGGGATTTCGCTGTAACATTCTACTTTGCGCCTCGGCCTGGCGCTGTTTGAGCTGTAGAACATCTCAATGAAGCTTTCCGCTTTACCTTTTGTACGAAAAACTGCGATCTCCGTACGGATTTTGCAACATAACGCGACAAAATCTTCGGATCTCGCGAAAACGCACTGAGGACCTTCCGAGCACTGTTTTTATCACTTTGACCATGCTAACCCCCGCTCCCTGGTTTTCTCGTAACTGCAGGCCTTATTTGTACCGATTAAAACCCTGCAAACTGTCGAATAGTGCACTCTTTAATTTTTTAGAAATTTTACGTGTACTTAAGGCCGGATCATTTATAAACTCGTGCAAAATGGTTTGTCTCGTTTCTAGCTCGGTTGCCATTTTTAACTCAACTAGGAATCAAATTCAAATGAAATTTCTTCTACGTTCAACTAAGGTCATGGTCAACTTATGGTATTTGAATTTCAAAATATTGAATTAGTTTTGGGTAAGTTATAAGCTTCCCAAAGTGTCGCAGTTTTGGTGTGTTCACTCTTTATGTTCCTAAAACTGTTATACAGACGAAAACGTAAAAAACCAATATATCTCTAAAGCCAATTACGCTGGGGAACTGAAACTTAGCACTGATGCATATATTGCAATGCATTGGGAAAGGGGGCGTGGCACCTTCCATACAAACTGAACTTCTCATATAGCTTATCTCTGGAATCGGTTACGCTAAAGTCCTGAAATTCGACACAGCTACATGTTATATGTTATCAATACCGCACTTATGGCGAAAAGTGGTAAGTAATGGAAAAGGGGGCGTGGTACCCCATGCTTCTAATTTCACTTATCTCTGGAAACGCGCACTTTAACTTTCTGAAATTTGGCACAGCTACATATACTATCAATACCTTACGTATGGCGAAAAGTGGTAATTATTGGAAAGGCTGTATCGCTATACATTTACGTAAATGCGCAAGTATCATTCGATTGGGAATCATTTTCTCCTAGATTTCTAAATCCCATTGAACTATTGTTTTTAATTTTTAGTAAAAGGTAAAATTTATTTGAAAATTTTTAAGAATTTTTTAAATTTTTCATAAAGAATGGAGCTTTGATTTTTCGAGTTTCGCTATAGATTGTCCTATCTACACCTATTTGCATAAATTGATAGCCCTTTTCGTTGTTCGGACTAAACTCAAAAACCACTGAGAGTTCCGTCAGGTTGTCGGAGGTTATATTACATACATATATGGTCCTATTACATGCTGCTATAAAACTCGCTAGGTGGTGCTAGAGTAGAGTTATTTATAAAAATCGTATTTATTAACCGGTTTCGTTCAAATTTTAAATGTGAGCTATGTACCTGTATGATGGAAAATTCTTTTGATAAAAACTTTCCCGATGAGTTCCGCTGGAGTCGAGGTTCATAACACGTATTCATTTTATGGTAAGCAATAGTTTTGCAGAAAATGAACCCAATGGATGGCGCTGCAGCCGAAATGTATAGAAACCCCCTGTGGTTGGTCTGCTTTGGCCCTATGTTTAAGTTATACGAATTTAGTTTTCAGATGTCTAAATGAAGCATGGGGTTAAGTTTGTCTGACGCCCTCATGCACGATCATGCGATCTTGCATCTACCTAGAAATCAGTTCATAAATATTACCACGAATTGTAAATAGTTTGCTCATATATTCAAAGTATAGTTTTTCATTAAAAACGGTCTCAAGCTCAATAAAAATTTTTGAATATAGTTGTTTCTTTAATTTATAAAAATCATACATCTTTAAAGTATTTGCTTAAGGTTTATATCAAATACTAGCCAATGCCCGCTTACTTCGCGGCGCCTAATAAGAACTTTTGCGATGGCCAATGCAAAAGAGCGTTTAAAAGCAAATATAGTCTGTAAAGTCAAAATTTTTGGTTTAAGTTGAAACCACCAAGGCGCAGTATCCTCCTCACACATAGGCCAATAATAGTAACGCAGTGATACCATATGGAATACTAATCCCTTTCGGTGTCATCAGCTTTACCGATGATCTTATTTCCAACTGAGAGATCTCTGTTGCAACTACAACATTGGTGCGATGCGTATACCAATAAAAGTTCTTATAAGGAAACTCAAGAGCACAGAAGTGCGTTTTCTGTTATAGGAGGGCCAAGAATCCTCGCTGTCCCACAGGATGAAACGTTTTCCGGTACATTGGCTAAATGAGTCGNTAATCCCTTTCGGTGTCATCAGCTTTACCGATGATCTTATTTCCAACTGAGAGATCTCTGTTGCAACTACAACATTGGTGCGATGCGTATACCAATAAAAGTTCTTATA
>NW_016157791.1:92155-95196 GCF_001687245.7 Rhagoletis zephyria | reverse complement strand
ACTGAAAGAAGTCTGATGAGGAAATGTGGTGATTTCCGAAATAGCTATCACTTCTACCATTTTTTCAAATTATTGTTGCTTTTCCACAATAAATTTTTCATTAAAAACGGCCTCAAGCTCAATAAAAATTGTTGAATGAAAGAATTAACTTTAAAAGAACTCCTCCAAAAGGCCTTCTGAAGTACGTCCTATAAAAGTGCTTCTGGAAGGCCTTCCATTTGTAGTGAAAGAAGATGCCCTTCAATTTGTGCCACTCCATACAAAAAAGAAAGGAGAAAGGAATGTGGAGAGGAAGGCCCCTTCACTCTCGGGAAGGCCTTTCGGAAGGGCTTTTAACTCCTGAAATTATCTACTGGGCAGCTTCCCTTTTCACTTGCCGGACAAATGATTCAGAGCAACTGCATTTTTGAGCGATTCTCCTACCCGAAATATTTGGATTTTTTTCAAAAAGGTCCTTTAGCTTTGTCTAGGTCCCCTGATCCACATTTTCTACCAGAATCGACATTTCTATTGACGCTTAAATTCTCATTTAAGTTTTTCAAAACCCGGCTCACAGTTTGACGAGAGACTAACGGTTTTGGCAATTTTTATGTGAAGTTTTTATTTGTTGAAAAACTTTCACACACAAACACTTTTATGGAAATGAAAAAAAAATAGTTCGGCTTCATCTGGTATTAAAACCGACGATGATGTGCTGTTTTTTTCGCGAAAACAATGTTACAATTTTTTCGTGCGCACTCCTTCTATTTTACTGGGTTGCAAATTGAAAAATTGTGCAATGCTTTAAATTCGCATAATTCAGATGTTTATTGACATTTTGTTGTATGAAACCACATTGGTTCAACTTTTACACTTGATGCAACTTTTTTTCTGTCTTTATCAGAGTCCGTTTAAAGTTTTTTTTTTATATGTACATTAAGTTACATGCGTCTGTTCTGCCTTCTCGGAATTAGATAGAGAAACAAAGGCAATGGGTCTGGAGGTGAACGACGACAAAGCGTAATCACACAAACAGTCAGAGCATACGCGTCTTGGCACCAGTTTTGCCAGTTTAGCCGTTTTCCGGTTAGATTTAGCCGGTTGCGATAGCGAACAGCCGGAGAAAATTTGGTTTATCCGGCAGCCGATTTGTTAGCCGTTTTGCAAAAAAATTAGCCGTTCTTAGCCGAGTATGCTTTTTGCCTTATTTTATGTATATATGTATTTTATATATGTAAGTTTCCATTTTTACTAATTCAGCGACCAAAAATCTATTAGAAATGGTTAGCCTTCTCTCGGAGAAAATTTTCATGTCGGACTGTTGAAATTGAAGACAGTTTTTTCTAATCCGAAAAGATTAAAATACTGGGCGGTTACCATGCAATTCGATGCGAAAGAATTTTCGTCCGAAAACGGATTTTCCATACTACATATGCGAAATCGAATTGAAATATTCCATTTTCGGATTTCCATATTCGGTTGGCGGATATGAGCCACTACGTAATCCGAATTTGATTGCCAAAGTTACTCGAAAATTGAAAAAGTAATTCGTAAGCGTTTGAGCTAAAGATAACGTGTGCTGGCGTAGGAAAACGCAAAACAAACGTTAAAATAATGAATGCAATGTAACATTTTTGAAAAGTTTTGGCCAATATGCACCAGAGACCGGCTTTGAGTACTAATAAAATTAGTGTACTTATTCATGATCCATAAAAATTAGTGCAAATGAGCACTTACACTAATTCAAAAAATGACTAAGAGTAATTTCCACCAAAACGAGAACACACCCAAAATATACTAACTCTTATTTGTGGCGGCAATTTTTGTCTCTATCGAGTATAGTCTACCCAGCTGGATTTCACTCATTTGGTCGAGTGAGAGGTTGAAAATAATTTCAATGAGTTTAATATTATTTGTGTTCTGCTTTGTTCTACACCAGTGTTGGCATTTTTGGTACAATTGTACTTTTTTGATACAATTTCGTTTACTACGCAGTACTTTTTAGTACAATTTTGTGATGAATACTAAAAATATATACGTAGCTCTGAAAATTCACTGCGGGAATTCGTTTTATCTTTTGTCTTCGCCTTCTCGTTTTTGCCTTTGTAAGTTTTGAAAAAAGGTTTTGAAATAACCATTATAACATACTGCTATCAACCTCACATTCCTAGGAAAGTTTTGAAAGAATATTTTCGATACTAAATCTTATTAAAACAAAATGTCGAAATCAGCTTCATATAGTTAGAAACAGTGTCATCGTTAATTCTTTATGTTCTTAAATATCATAACTTAACGACACTCATATATTGACTAGAGTTGACTATTTATTTTATTATTTTTTAATTCTAATTATTTGTTTATAAAAATATAGTTAATTCCTTAACAAAAACTCTATGAAAATAACTTTAAATCTTTGAACAACATTAAAAAAATCGACAAACTTTCGTAAAAATTTCGAGCCTTCTATTTCAATTTTAGTATAATAAAGAGCAAGTTTAAAGCAGCTGGAATTTGCCGTCAATGTCATATTATCTAAACGCGATTTTTTTTTAACGAAGAAAATGAGCAACACCTTCATCAAAAAAAAAATATATATATATTAAAAATCAACGATAAGTCGCAGCTATTTTAAACTTGCACTTCATTTAAATTGATCGGACTACAAACGGCATTCTCAAAACATGTATTTCTAGGAAATCTTGCACCACGTCAACCGATTTCAATAATTCTTTTTGCAGCGGAAAGGTAGTGTCTCAGAGGTGGTCCTACTATAATACTAATTTGGTTTAGATCCGATCATTGGATCATGAAATATATAAATATATATATATTTTTTTAAGTCGTTTTTTTTTTGCTAAAAATTACATTTAGTATTTCAAGTGCTTATCAAAACTTTACGACACTCACATATTGACAAGATTGGCCATTTATCTTAAAATTATTTAATTTTAATTATTTGTTTATAAAAATGCAGTTTATACTTCAATAAAACCCCAAGGTTCAATTTTTGCGCAACATTAAAAAATCAACAAACTTTCGTAAAAATTTCGGGCGTTTAACTT
>NW_016157791.1:64151-81802 GCF_001687245.7 Rhagoletis zephyria | reverse complement strand
TCGTTAAGTTATGATATTTAAGAACATAAAGAATTACACTCATATATTGACTAGAGTTGACTATTTATTTTATTATTTTTTAATTCTAATTATTTGTTTATAAAAATATAGTTAATTCCTTAACAAAAACTCTATGAAAATAACTTTAAATCTTTGAACAACATTAAAAAAATCGACAAACTTTCGTAAAAATTTCGAGCCTTCTATTTCAATTTTAGTATAATAAAGAGCAAGTTTAAAGCAGCTGGAATTTGCCGTCAATGTCATATTATCTAAACGCGATTTTTTTTTAACGAAGAAAATGAGCAACACCTTCATCAAAAAAAAATATATATATATATTAAAAATCAACGATAAGTCGCAGCTATTTTAAACTTGCACTTCATTTAAATTGATCGGACTACAAGCGGCATTCTCAAAACATGTATTTCTAGGAAATCAAGTTAAACGCCCGAAATTTTTACGAAAGTTTGTTGATTTTTTAATGTTGCGCAAAAATTGAACCTTGGGGTTTTATTGAAGTATAAACTGCATTTTTATAAACAAATAATTAAAATTAAATAATTTTAAGATAAATGGCCAATCTTGTCAATATGTGAGTGTCGTAAAGTTTTGATAAGCACTTGAAATACTAAATGTAATTTTTAGCAAAAAAAAAACGACTTAAAAAAATATATATATATTTATATATTTCATGATCCAATGATCGGATCTAAACCAAATTAGTATTATAGTAGGACCACCTCTGAGACACTACCTTTCCGCTGCAAAAAGAATTATTGAAATCGGTTGACGTGGTGCAAAGTTATGCGGTAACATACATAAAAAAAAAAAAAAAATATTCCGACGAACTGATAACCTCCTCCTTTTTTGGAAGTCGGTTAAAAATAAAAAGTCAAACTTTAGTACTGAATTCAAAGAAGATGTCTCCTTTATCCATGCATAATAACTTTAAAAAAATTTGTTTGTTAAGAAGTGTACCTTAAAATATGTGCATACACATTTATGTTCAAAGTGTAAAATGTACCTACCTAAACTTTCCCATGAATGCCATCAAATCATTGATCTTGAAGGGAATCTATGTATACATGTACTAAGAAAATATATGAGCAAATTAAAAAGTCGATGCAATTTACAGTCGAAAAGTATAGTTTTTGTATAGATTTCGTATTGAAGGAATAATTTCATTTCCCAACACTGCGACATGCGGGCGCCTCCATAAACAAGTGTGAGCTAAAAGTGAGAGTGTGTTAGTGTGCCTTCGCATGCTGTCGCTTTCTCGCGTTTGTACATGTTTTGTTGCTATAAACGACGAAAATTACTAAATTCACTAAAATCACTCAGCTGAACTATTGGTGCTTCTTAGTGCTCCTACTCATTTCGGTATAACTAATTTGTTTAATGGCTCAATGAGAGAATTGAGCACTACACCAATTCATATCAACAGAGATCTTAGACATTGTACATGCTCTCGCTTTATGTGCCGAGCGTAAAATAGTGTTAGTGCATATGTGTGAATATTCTGCAATGAATAATATCCACTAACACTATTTCTTGTGTTATTCAACCAATTACTTAAAAACACGAATAATTGCAGTTCCCTGATATGCACTAAGGACACAAAGCAGTGCCACTAGAGCCTAGATAAAAAAATGTTAAGGTCACGTCTTACTCGTCTGTACGCTTGTTGATGTCGATCATATGCATACATACTGATGGAATACAAAACATAAAAATTCACATATTCATAATTCAAAAAATCAAAAACTCGAGCAAAACTATAAAGCCGTTTGCATACGCTCCCATGGTAAAATTAACCTTTTTCGTGGATTTGTCGAAAATAATCGACATTTGATAATCGACGGATTAACTCCCCTTTCATCTTTTTATACCCGAGCGCACTTGTGCACAAGGGTATTATAACTTTGTGCACATAACGATTGTTTGTAATGTAGCATGACAGCTAAGCAAGACAAAATGTTCACACAATATTAAGTAAAAAGTTCAATATACTTTTGGCAATAACTAGGCCGAAGTACTCAAATCAATTTAGCTTGCGCTGCACTTCTCCAATAACATAAACTCGATTGAACCCATATACATTTATGTATGCATGCACAACAACGTAGAATCATAAGCATGACTAACAACTTAGAAATGTAAGTTTGTAAATTAGATTACTCATAAGGTAGATTGTAAGCATATAAAAGAACGGCGATGAGCCGAATAAAACATTCCCACTTTAAGACTCAACGTTTTTACTTGCGTTTTACTTTTGGAATCATTGTGGGGCATTTTAATGCTCACCTAAATGCGGCTGTAGAGCTAAGACAATACTAAACTCCTTCCAATCTTTACATGGCGATCCTGCCAATACTAAACTCCTTCCAATCTTTACATGGCGATCCTGCCAGCTCAAAGCTAGATCCTGCCAGCTCAAAGCTAGATCCTGCCAGCTCAAAGCTAGATCCTGCCAGCTCAAAGCTAGATCCTGCCAGCTCAAAGCTAGATCCTGCCAGCTCAAAGCTAGATCCTGCCAGCTCAAAGCTAGATCCTGCCAGCTCAAAGCTAGATCCTGCCAGCTCAAAGCTAGATCCTGCCAGCTCAAAGCTAGATCCTGCCAGCTCAAAGCTAGATCCTGCCAGCTCAAAGCTAGATCCTGCCAGCTCAAAGCTAGATCCTGCCAGCTCAAAGCTAGATCCTGCCAGCTCAAAGCTAGATCCTGCCAGCTCAAAGCTAGATCCTGCCAGCTCAAAGCTAGATCCTGCCAGCTCAAAGCTAGATCCTGCCAGCTCAAAGCTAGATCCTGCCAGCTCAAAGCTAGATCCTGCCAGCTCAAAGCTAGATCCTGCCAGCTCAAAGCTAGATCCTGCCAGCTCAAAGCTAGATCCTGCCAGCTCAAAGCTAGATCCTGCCAGCTCAAAGCTAGATCCTGCCAGCTCAAAGCTAGATCCTGCCAGCTCAAAGCTAGATCCTGCCAGCTCAAAGCTAGATCCTGCCAGCTCAAAGCTAGATCCTACCAGCTCAAAGCTAGATCCTGCCAGCTCAAAGCTAGATCCTGCCAGCTCAAAGCTAGATCCTACCAGCTCAAAGCTAGATCCTACCAACCCAAATCTAGACCCTGCCAACTCTATCAAGACCCTGCCAGTACATTATGGTAGAGGAATACGTTCCGGAAGGATCGAAAAACGCAGAAGAATACCCCAAATACATCCCTACAAAAATTGTAATAGGACCCAAACCAATATCCCTAGAGGAATACCGGCAAAGGCAAAACCGCCAAAAAGCCAACTTACAAGAGTTTAGGCAACGAATAAGCTGCGAACATAAACCCAAAAAACGTGGAGGTAGAAAGCGAAGGCACCAAAAAGAATGTGCAGAACTACAGCGAATAATTAACATCAGTCGCGGGCAACAAAAGAAGAAGTTGATAACCAAACTAAAAGATCTGCACAAAAATGGGTGGAACCCAGCAACAACAACAACGCAGAACCACCAAAAGGATCATTAGGAAATTTATAGTATGAACAGGGAAACCACCTTAGTAGACGTCATAAATCCAAAAACTAGGGAAGAAGAAACAAGGAGAATGTTAGCACAAATAAGACAGCTATAACTAATAAAAATACAAAAAAAAAATTTTTTTATTAAATTAAAAAACAAGAACTAATAATAAAAAGGAAAATTGTTTTTCTCATTCATTTTTTTTTTCAACCGTAAAATATTATTAACATAAAAATGACTTGGTGGAAAATTGCACTAAACGGCATATTAATAGGAATAGCAGGATACGAAGTAGGAAAAGAAACCTCAGGTGAAAACACCTACGAAACTAAAGTAATTAAATATCAACCACATCCTATCGTAGAAAACAAGGAAGAAGTTCCCGATAAGTGGTTGACCGCTTTTGCATGCGTAGCTACATGTTTAATTGTCGCAATGGTAATCTTGATAAAAAATTACATTAAAAACAAATTGAGACAATTAAACAATGTACAACAACGCGTATAACTCTCTCAATAAAAAGAAACAACTTTCAAAAATGCCAAAAGTTTTAAACCAGAAATGAATCAATGGAAAGAAATCCATGACACATTAACTGACGAAAAAACTAAAGCTAGTAAATCATACAAATGTATAAATAAGAGTATTCCTATAACAACGGAAACTATAGTAAAACATTTGAACATAATCTTGGAAGCCCTTAATAACATTAGACAGGTGATCAATGTAGCAAATCGCATACTTACCACAGAACACCAAAAGGAAGCTTACCAATTTTTCATTGCAGTACGAGATAAACTTGTATCTTCGTTAGCTAGACACAATATAGAAGTAACAATACCAACCACATTAGAGGAGAATCTCCAGGTTGATTTTAACTTACTTCTGTCAGAACGCGTCCGAAGCCGGACTCCATCACCCTCTTTAAGTCAAGGGGAAGACACCAAAAAAGTAAACATCCCAACCATAAACGTCACAATGGTACAAACAGTAGTCGAATTCATTAAAACCGCCTCGTCAGTACTCCCAGAGTTTGATGGGAAGCCAGAAAACTTACACAGCTTCTTAGATGCCCTCGACATACTTGATCAAATCAAGGATGAGCACGAACTTTTAGCAATAACAATGATAAAGACCAAGCTAAAAGGAACGGCAAGAAACTTCATCAGTAATGAAAACACGATTGGACAAATAAAAACAAAACTCAAAAACGCGATAAAAGGTGAATCGGTAGAGGTTTTAACCGCTAAACTTCTAAACGTTCAACAACGTAGTAAAACTGCTAACCAATACACAGCGGAAATAGAAAAAATTACCAGATCACTAGAAGGAGCATATATCTCGGATGGATTAAACCCAGACTTAGCAACGAGATATTCTACACAGGCAGCCGTCAAGGCAATGTGTAAAAACAGCTCCAACAATAATGTTAAAATGATAATGCAAGCGGGAACGTTCACAACAATGAACGATGCGATCTCTAAGTTCACCAACAGCTGTACCGAAATAACAGGCAGCTCGAATACAATTTTGAACGTACGACAACAGAGTCAGTACAGGAACAATTTCCGGGGAGGATACCGAAGTAACAACTATGGAAATTACCAAAATCGGAGATTCAGACCACAACCGAGATACAACAATAACTCGAGGTCGTACAGCAATAATAATAATAACCGAAGAGGATCACAAGCCCAAAACGGCAATAGATCCTACAACCAGACCCGCAATGTGCGCAGCTGCACCCAGACGGAAAACCAGGAAGCTCCACTTCAAAATTAATAGAAAGAAAAATATGTGTACTGAACCTAAATCTAAACAGCTATATATCCACAAGGACATCCCTAAATAATTCGATTTCAAATTTTTTAATTGATACGGGAGCAGACATTTCCATTATAAAAATGCATCAAATTAGTAAAACTCACAAAATTAATAAAGAACAAATTACAGATTTAAAGGGCATTGGTCAAGGAATAACTAGCACATTAGGCACAATTAAAGCGGATTTAAAAGGTGATGACCTTCTAATTTACCATAAATTCCATGTCGTAGAAGACGACTTTCCAATCCCATGCGATGGAATAATAGGACTAGATTTCATAAAGAAATACAATTGTATTTTAGATTATGGCAAAACAGAGGATAAATTAATCCTAAGGCCATATGATTTCCCCCAAACAATAACAATGCACCTAACAAATTGTCTGTCTGTCAACACACTTACTATCCCTGCTAGATCTGAAGTCATTAGACAAGTCAAAGTAAACACCGATAACAAAAACATCTTCATACCACACCAACAATTATCTGAAGGCATTTTCATAGCAAACACTATCACAAATAAAGATCAAACTTTTGTTAGAATTATCAACACAACACATAAAAACACAACTATTCAAAATTACAAGATCAATACCGAAAATTTAGACGATTACACACTAATTAAAACAACCACACACGATAAAAATTGCAATGATACAGAGAAATTAAAAAGATTAACAAAAAACTTTCCACAATTTGTCAACTCTCAACTAACAACACTATGCACAGAATTCATAGACATATTTGCACTAGAAACAGAACCAATTTCCTCTAATAATTTCTACAAACAAAAATTATACATGAAGGATGACACTCCTGTTTACATAAAAAATTATAGATTGCCTCAAACGCAAAAAGGAGAAATAAGCAAACAAGTAAATAAGTTAATCGAAGATGACATAATAGAACCCTCCATATCGGAATATAATAGCCCAATCTTATTAGTCCCTAAAAAATTACTCCCAGGTAAAACAGAAAAAAGATGGAGATTAGTGGTAGACTACAGACAGGTAAATAAAAAGCTAGCAGCAGACAAATTCCCACTTCCAAGAATTGACGATATTTTAGATCAACTTGGAAGAGCAAAATATTTTTCATGCCTAGACCTTATGTCAGGTTTTCATCAAATCGAATTACACCCCGACTCCAGGGATATAACCTCATTTACAGCCGATAATGGCACATATAGATTCAAAAGACTACCCTACGGATTAAAAGTAGCACCGAATTCATTCCAAAGAATGATGACCCTAGCATTTGCAGGCCTCAAGCCATCTCAAGCATTTCTCTACATGGATGATTTAGTTGTATTAGGTTGTTCTGAAAACCACATGCTAAAAAATTTAAGAGACGTATTCTCCACTTGCAGAAAATTCAACCTAAAATTACATCCAGATAAATGCCTATTTTTCAGCCAAGAAGTAACTTATTTAGGACATAAATGTACAAACAAGGGAATATTACCCGACCCTAGCAAATTTGAAACAGTTCAAAATTACCCAACACCAAAAACAGCGGATGAAGTTAAGAGATTCGTAGCTTTCTGCAACTATTACAGAAGATTCGTACCGAATTTCGCAGAACACTCACGAAAATTAACTAGGCTTTGCAAAAAGAATGTTTCCTTCGAATGGACAGAAGAATGTCAAAAAGCTTTTGCCTATTTAAAGGAAGCATTAATTAGTCCAAAACTTTTGCAATACCCAGACTTCGTTAAAGAATTCTGCATAACAACAGACGCTAGTGGGTACGCTTGTGGGGCAGTCCTTAGCCAGGAACATAATGGCAAACAGTTACCAATTGCTTACGCTTCTAGGTCCTTCACCAAAGGTGAAACCAACAAAGCCACAATAGAAAAAGAATTGGCCGCAATCCATTGGGCCATAACCTTCTTCAGACCATATGTTTATGGCAGAAAATTTCTAGTTAAAACTGACCATCGTCCTTTAACATACCTATTCTCGATGAAGAGCCCTTCATCTAAGCTGACACGAGTAAGACTCGATTTAGAAGAGTACGATTTTGAAGTGGAGTATATAGCCGGAAAAGAAAATCATATTGCGGACGCATTATCCCGCATAACAATTACAAACTTAAAAGATATGTCAGTGGAAGCAAGTAAAATATTAAAAATAACAACAAGATCAGCAGCGAAACAGACCAGCAGTAATGCTGAAAATAAAGAAAGTCACAAAGAGAACCCCAAAATTTACGAAGCGCTAAATAAATTTGAAGTAAAAAGACATGTCGAGCTCGTTTTCACTCCTCCGAAATTATATTTCAAAAAAGGAAAGAAAATTTGTAGCACTTTGGATACAAGCAACCTAATTGTTGAGGATAAGATTGACCTAGGACAATTCTTTACCAGGCTTGAAAGAGAAGCCGGCAATTTAGGACTTGTACAAATACAGTTGTCCTTAGGGGACAAATTGTTTAAAAGTAATTATACTGCAGTAGGCAAATTTATAGAAATGGGTAACAAAGTTCTCAAAAAGCTAACAATCGCTCTAACCCCAGAGGTTATATATGTGACAAATCCCGGGAAAATAAAAGAAATTCTGCACAAATATCATGACGATCCTATTAGTGGTGGCCACCCAGGAATAAATCGCATGACAGATAAAATCAAGCAGAAGTATAGCTGGCTGAATATGAAAAACGACATAAGAAAATACATAAAAAACTGCATCCACTGCAAGAAGAATAAGACCAATAAGCATATAAAAGAACCAATGACAATAACGGAGACACCTCCGAAGGCATTTGATATTGTACAAATCGATACAGTCGGACCATTACCGAAATCGATAAATGGAAACGAATATGCAGTTACCATCATATGTGACCTAACCAAATACTTGGTAGCGATCCCAGTCCCAAGCAAACACGCAACAACAGTCGCTAAAGCAGTGTTCGAAAATTTCATTTTGATTTATGGACGCATGAATACAATAATGACGGACATGGGCACAGAATACAAAAACAACTTATTCAAAGAACTGTGTAAACTGTTAAAAATTGAACATAAAACTTCAACACCGTATCATCATCAAACTTTGGGTACTGTAGAACGCAGTCACCGGACATTCAATGAATATATACGTTCATACATATCCAGTGACAAAGATGATTGGGATGAATACCTCAGGTATTTCACGTATTGTTACAATACGACGCCATCAACCACACATAAATATTGTCCTTTTGAACTAATATTTGCAAAAAACCCACCGAACTACGATTTTTTAAAAGAAAATAAAATCAGCCCATTGTACAATCACGAAGCTTATGACAAAGAAGTAAAATATAGACTTCAAATAGCACAGCAAAGAGCTAGGAAATTAGTCCAAGAGGCTAAAGAAAAACAAAAAACAAATTATGATAAAAGTAGCTATAGTAAGGAAATAAACATAGGAGATTTAGTATTAGTTAGAGAAGAGGCCTCCCATAAGTTAGAAAATAGATATAACGGATACTACAAAGTTAAAAATATCGATGAGAACAACAATTTTACTTTAATACCGCATAGCATAGGAAATAGTAATAAAAACAATAAAGAAATTATAATTCATAAGAATAGACTTAAAGCAATATAACTCCACTAGTAATAACAAAAAAAAAAAAAAAAAACAAACAATAAACACTCATTTATCCATTTTAATAAACAGGCACACAAACCAAAGAAAACTAAATACAACATATCATGTTCAAAATACAAAAAAAAGTCAGTACAATAAAGACACATGTGAAACAAATGTAAACAAAATAAAGTAAGAAAACCTTTTTCCAATAGCATAACAATAAACGATAAGCTAAGTGAGCCAAACATTTTATTACCTAATAATTAATTGTTACTGAATAAGTCATTGAAATAGAATACTCATACATTAACCCAAATGTATGAGCATTCTTTTAAAGAGAGGAGGTGTAGCATGACAGCTAAGCAAAACAAAATGTTCACACAATATTAAGTAAAAAGTTCAATATACTTTTGGCAATAACTAGGCCAAAGTACTCAAATCAATTTAGCTTGCGCTGCACTTCTCCAATAACATAAACTCGATTGAACCCATATACATTTATGTATGCATGCACAACAACGTAGAATCATAAGCATGACTAACAACTTAGAAATGTAAGTTTGTAAATTAGATTACTCATAAGGTAGATTGTAAGCATATAAAAGAACGGCGATGAGCCGAATAAAACATTCCCACTTTAAGACTCAACGTTTTTACTTGCGTTTTACTTTTGGAACCATTGTGGGGCATTTTAATGCTCACCTAAATGCGGCTGTAGAGCTAAGACAATACTAAACTCCTTCCAATCTTTACATGGCGATCCTGCCAATACTAAACTCCTTCCAATCTTTACAGCAACAGCCAAAACGAAACGAGACAGATATAGACAAATGTATACATAAATGATCAGAATGAAAAAAGAAATCGATTAGGCGGTGATTGTCTCTCCGTCCGTCCGTCTGTGCACACAATAACTCGAGTAAAAATTGAAATATCTTAACGAAACTCGGTGTGTGTACTTCAGACATCTGCAGCGCGTGCATAATTTTCATGTATACTCGATCATCTAACTAAACCCGTTTTGCACCATTCTCTGTATACGAGCAGAAGTATTGTTTGTTAGCGACTGAGCTCAAGACAAACATGTTGGCCACAACACCCGATTACTTTTCATACATACATGATTGGGTTCGGGTGCTTTGCAGCTCAATATACCCGGGTGTTCGAGTTTCAACCCGAGTGTGCACAAAATTTTCTTGATTGGCTTATAGCGTTTTCGTTTCTACAAAAATCGTATGCTGCGAATGCCGCATTATACTAAAGCCAGCTTTTCGACATAAGCTATTACTCCATACGAACACAGATATACATACATATGTACTTACATATATTGTAAAAAAATTACACACTTAAATACGGTTTTATTCTTCGTATTCGCCTCTGATTTTTAATTGGGTTTTCTGTTAAGGTCGATACGCTCATACACATATTAAAATTTGCCTTTTAAAATGCTTCTTTCCTAGGGTAAAAAATCCTTATTTCAATATTATAGTTTGTTTAAGTGTACATTTTACCATTTCTTATATTTTTGCTCATACAAAATGCGACATCACGACGCCTACATCCGTGTAGGTATTAAATGTGTGTAGATCGGCAATGCCCGAGCCCTATGCACTCGGTGCACATTTATTTTTTGTAAAAGTACTTATGTACCTACATAGTTTTAGGCTGTGTGTTCTAATATATACACACACAGCATTCCACGCGAAACTATACGAAATAGATGCACAAACATTTTTGTCTACTTCGCTTATAATTTTTTTCATTGCGTATGCACAAGCACAAAGCAACCACATTTTCGTATGCTTTGTTGGAACATATTGGCGCCAGTTACCTTCAGCGTAAATTTCATTGTTGTCCTGCATTTTATCGCAATGTTCGGGTGTCCGTTTCATTGTTACACAAATTTTCGGGTTAGCTGCGGGTGTCCGAGTGTGGCGTTCGCTTCTGCTCAATTTATAGCGAGGGTGATCGAACAGACTCGTTCGTACTCAAAGCAGGTGTCGGGTGTGCATCTCGATCGAACACATAGTAGCCGAGTGTGGCATTCGCTTGTGCTCGATTTTTAGTGAGGGTGATCAAAAAGGCTCGATCAGACTCAAAGCTGCTCTCTGGTGTACTTCTTTTGAGCGTAGGACGGATGGTATTGAAAATGGGCAAAAAAGGACAACAACCACTCCGAAAACTGCGGTATTTTGGTAACTAGTAAAGCTTATTCACTCAAAATTGATATTTACAATGCTTTTGAGACGAAAAATAGTTTTATCAATTTTTGGAAAATGGGCGCAGCCACGCCCACTTCTGATTACATGAGTATATCTTGGTAACCGCTTAACCAATTTCTCTCAAACACAGTTGTTGGCCTTCGTAAAACATACTAAATGGTTGAAAATTTTTAAAATCGGACAATAACCACGCCTACATCCCATATAACGGTAATTTAGAGATATACGAAATCTTCGATAAATCTGTAAATACGGAAGCTAATTTATTCAAAATTGATGTTCGCTATAACTCTCTACCAAGAAATACGTGTATGATAAAATTTTGGAAAATGGTCGTGGCACCGCCTACTTATGGTCACATATGTGTATCTCGGTAACCGTTCGATCAATTTGTACCAAACTCGGTATAATTGTTGTACTTGCAACGTAAAAGCAAAGCTTTGAAAATTACTGGAATCGGACTAAATTACACCCACTTTTCATATAACGGTAAATATCAGAAATGCTAGAAACTTCGATATTTCGAAATTTAAGGACGCTAATTTACTCATACTTGATACTAACAAAAACCCCTTGAAAACAAGTAGCACTATTACAGAATTTTGGAAAATGGGCGAGATACCGTCCACATATTTCATTATGTCTAACTGAACGTTCTATCGAAGATGTTTGAAAGAGGGGTAAAACCACCGCTGCTTACCATGAAGCGGTAGTTTTCGGATAGGTGAAAACACTATATTGAATAGTTGCGCCGGGTATTTAATGTGCGGCTCCGCCCGAACTTAGATTTTCTTACTTGTACATTTTGTATTTATCCTTTTTTCTTTGGATATACCCGAGTGATTTAATAGATGAATACATATGTATTTATCCCTTTTTACAAACTCATTTATATATACTTTACACTAAACACCTCCCATATACATATATGTCTGCATACCAAATTTCAAGTTCATTTGACTTATGGTTACCAATTTATGACTGTTTAAAAATTCCTTGCCCGTACTCCACGTTCCCTTTTACAAATTCATGTATACAAACCTTACTATGTATTCATACCAAAGTTCATATTCTTGTGAAATATGATTCCGAAGTTATAGCTGATACAAAATTTCACACCTGTGGAATGTGCCACGTCCCCTTCAAAAAATAAAAAATAATTATATATGCCTTACTATAAGCATTTATCATAGATCTTCACACCAAATTTCAAATTCATGTGACTTGTGGTACCGAAGTTATATCTGTTTACAAACTTTACGCCAATGGGATGTTCCACGCCTTCTTGTACAAACTGATTTATATATACCCTATTATAAGCACCCACCTGAACTTGTATTTTTATCATGTATGTAGCTCATTTTGGTAGAACGAATTCGAACTTAGAAAATTAAATCTTCGAATGCTTGTTAAGTACATATCAGTGGTAAACTTTTTTAGGCTGTAAAGTGTAAAAACCAACATTAATTTGGAATCCCAAAACGCATCCCTTGTGTGCGCAAATGCTAAGTGCTCATACTTACTCAACTTTAAACACTTTGTGTGTAGTTTTTTTCTACGTGACCAATTTGGTATGTAAAAGTAAACAGACAGTGTTTAATTTTGCANTGACAAATTTGATATGTAAAAGTAAACAGACATTGTTTAATTTTGCACACACTAGGAGAGGAAACTGGTTACCTCTCTTTATATGCGTAAATTTAAACAAACATTTTTTAGAGGAAATTTTAAACATTTTATGTGTAAACTGTGAAATTGTGAACTCAAAAACCAAATTTGAAATTTGTTCTAGGCCGCACATATGATAAGTAAAAGTAAGCAAGCAGTGTTTAATTTAATTAACACGGTGTGTAAATTTGCATTCATTAAGAGAGGAAACAGGTTACCTGTCTTAATATGCGAAAATTTTAACAAAATTTTTTTAGAGNTTCTATTTATTACAAGGTATGGCAAAACAAAATCAAGTAATATATTTAGCATGAATGAATATTCAGCATAAAAAATCTGCATACTCAAAATGTTCAGTACGTCCTCATATTTATTCATACATATGTATATAATGTAAGAGCAGATACTTCGCTACAAAGCAATACGTACGCTCCGAGCGCCAAATATCGACTCGCACCACTATATTGATGCAGCAAATATACGACCCCACCACGGCGCAGAAAAAATGGGAAAGTTCAACGTCGAAAAGCTGCAATCAAAGCAGACGGCCAATGGATTCGCCGCTCGACTCTCACACCTGCTGTGAGAGAGCACTCTTCAACAAACCGACATAAGCGAGCAGTGGAACCACGTTTCCCGCTCATTACTGGTACGATGGGGAGTGTCAAGAAGCTGCACAGAAAAATGCTTGAAATTCTGGCCGACAGAAAAAACACCCGAAAATTTTAGAGTTTTTAGAGTTGAGCGACTTACGGAAGGTTTCAACACTCCTGTAGGAACAACCATGGCGACCTAGTGACCGATGTCCAGAACGTACTCAAATTATGGAGGGAACACTTTTCGAAACTTTTGAATGGCAGAAGCACTGAAAGAAGTGAAGAAGTCGAACGCGAGTCCCCAGTCGATGACGATGAAGTCGATATCCCAGCGCCTGCCTATGACGAGGTACGAATAGCGATTATGCTGATGAAAAGTAACAAAGCTGATTGAGCTGACGGCCTGTCAGCTGAGCTATTCATTTACGACGGCAAGAAGCTAATATGGGGCATGCCCGACGACTGGAATTCAAGTGCGCTCTGTCTAATTTACAATAAAAGGCGACCCCGCCATGTGTGCCAACTACCGCGAGATCAGCCTCCTGAGCATAGGTTGCAAGGTCTTATCGAATTTATTGTGTGAAAGACCGAATACCACCGTCAATGAGCTGATTGGGCCTTATCAGTGTGGCCATATACCAAGTATTCACAATACGCCAAATCTTGGAAAAGACCCGCAAGAAAATAATTGACACTCACCACCTATTTGTCGACTTTAAAGCCGCTTTCGACAGTACTAAAAAGAGTTGCCTGTACGCAGTTCGGGACAAAACACTGTTTTAATCACTTTAATTTTTATCTGAAACTAAGAAAGCGTTTCATGGAAAATTAATTGTTTACGTTGCAGATGTGCCTAAAATGGTGTGCTTGTACTGAATATACTATTTTTAAATTAAGAAACGGCTTTTTTCTGGGGTCACGCCCGTGAAGACGGAAACTCTCATGAGTGCTACAATACCGGCATAGCAACATGCATGACATGCAGCCTCACGGCTGCACCTACGTACTAAAACAAACCAATCTCCCCGTGTGACTGCCTTTCAAGGTACTACTTCACGGGCTTGATTGGCCGAAAGACTCCTTACGTGTTTAGATCAGTGACCGCCAAACACTTTCCTGGGAAACGAACTATATTCGGCCTTTCACATGTACACAATCGGCTTCTTACACGTACACAATCCGAACGTCAACAGAAAGAGTAGCAGAGCAACAAATTTTATTTAGTTGCATGCAAACAATAGGCGAAGCAGGTTGATGACGCATTTCCGTGCATTACCACCAACACATTCTCATTTTTTATTTCATAACTAATACATTCTCATTTTAAGACTTCTCTTTTTGGCGGACACTGGTTTAGATCCTTAGATCGTCTTAAGTCTACATGGATTCGTGTAACATGAGCGCATATCTTCTACCAGTTCTCGTTTGATTCTTACTTATAGTCTAGTATGCCGTCGTCCGTAGTATGTATCGATATGCACGATAGCATTATGTATTCCGTATTTTCTCTTATTCCTATGCACCTCGAATAGTACGGGGAGTCGTTATGCCCAAATCTATTCAGATACTCCCGATAAGGACCGTGGCCCAAGAAGGACTGGGTTTGATGAAAACTACCTCATCGTGTTGGTCCCCTTGCCGTGGGGATGAGGCTTAAGTGGTGGTTTAAATCTTCCTTCGGGGGGCTTCAAACCAGCACGAACCAAGAGGGAGCTCCGTATGGAGACTGATTTATATATACCCTATTATAAGCACCCACCATATATCTGCATGCCAAATTCAATCTCATATGACTTATGGTTCCCGAGTTATAGCTGGTAAAAAATTTCACGCCTGTGGAATGTGCCACGTCCCATTTTACAAACTCATTTATATATAGCCTATTATAAGCACCCACCATAGATACGTCTGCATACCAAATTTGAAGTTCATGTGACTTATGGCTCTGAAGTTATAGCTTATTATAAGCAGCTACATTAGATATGTCCGTATACCAAATTTCAAGTTCATGTGACTTATGGTTTCGAAGTTTTGGCTGACAAAAAATTCATCGCCTACGCGATGTGCCACGCCCCCTTTTACAAACTCATTTATTTATACATACCTTACTATAAGCGCCTATATATGTCTGATAAAAAGTACACGCACTCTTTTACAAACCCATTTATATATGCGGGATTAATAGACGGGGATTTCGGTTTAATGTTCGTTTATTAATAGTTATAATTAAGTTACACTAGTTCTTAACATTTTACTTGTGCCGCGCGTCAGGTTTGAATTTCAACTGCCCGTTGTTCATTGGCGTTGTCACTGTCCTCGTCTCTTTCGTTAAATTGTCACTCGTTCATTCGCCGAGTTAGAGTTGCAGTTTAGGGTTGCTTATTAGCGTATGCAAATCCCACATATATACCTTACTATAAGCACCTACCATAGATATGTGTGCTTACCAAATTTCAAGTTGTGACATATGGTTCCGAAGTTATAGCTGATAAAAATTTCCCCGAATATGGGATGTGCCATGCCTCCTTTTACAAACTAATTTATATATACTCTACTATAAGCACCTATCATAGGTATGTCTACATACCAAATTTAAAGTTCATTTCAATTTCCACACTCCGTTTTACAATCTAATTTACATATATCCTCCTATAAGCACCTACCATAGATACATATGTCCGCATACTAAATTTCAACTTCATGTGACATGGTTCCGAAGTTATAGCTGATAAAAATTTCCCCGAATATGGGATGCCCCACGCCCCCTTTCACAAACTAATTTATATATACGCTACTATAAGCACCTACCATAGGTATGCCTGCATACCAAATTTCAAGTTCATGTGGCTAATGGTTCCGAAGTTTGAGTTGACAAAAATTTCCACGCCTATGGGAGGTGCAACGCCCCTTTGTCAGATCCAAATTTTTTCACTCTATACTAGGCCCAGGTGTCATGCCAATACTGTGTCAAAATTTTGTTCGATTCTGCCCGTTAGTTTAGGCTGCAACCGGCCACATACATACATACATACTTCCACAAATATAGAGTAGATTATATCGCACTATAACAAATTTGGAGTATAATAAATATTTATTATTAAAATAATGCAGCTTTTTCCATTATTTTTTAAGATTCAATGATTTTAAATTTTGTTCCGACGCATAAACTCGTCGTAGAGTATCTGTATGAATCTTCACTACGAACGGATTCAATGAAAGCTCTACGAATTTCGAGTTTACGTTCGTAGGCATTCGGATCACAGTATATACAGTAATAAACCTTTTTGCAGTTTTTCATCAAAAGATCTTTTCGAGGATAAAATATACATATATAATAGTGTTATTTATGAGCTTAGTATATATGCATAGTATATGTGCATAATATATATGCATATATGAGCATAGTATATTTGAGTATAGTATCAATGCTTAATCTCGACCAATTTTCTCCGTAAGTACGGTATCGGTAACATATGTTTTTGTGTCAAATTTCAGAACGCTAGCTTTAGCAGTTTCCGAGATTAGCGATATGAGAATTTCAGTTTGTATGGGGCGGTGCCACGTCCCCTTTTCCAAAATCTACCACTTTTCGCCGTAAGCACGTTACTGTTAGCGTAAATAGCTGTGCTAAAATTCAGGATGTTAGCATAAACAGTTCCAGAGATAAGCGATATGAGAATTTCAGTTTTTATGGGCGGTGCCACGCCCCACAGTGTACGAAATTCGAAATTAGGACGACAAAAATCATAACTTGAAAACTAATGGATATAAAATTATGAATTTTTGCACATATCATTTTCGTGACGAAAAGTACGTTCAGGCAAAAAATTGTATAAATCCGCCCACCGCCACGCCCACTTCCCATAGGAACCACACATTGGAAATGAATGAAAAACCAAAATACACTATTAAATTAGTTTTTTATTAGACAGAATTTTTGCAAATTGACTTAACTCTCATCAAATTCAATATTTAATAATGGGTTTTTAAGCAATTTTAATATATCTGGAGTAATGGCTCCATGCTTGGTCTTGGGAGATTTCCTTAAGATAGAAATGTATGGATCAGACGAAATTAGAAGTCTTTTTAATAAGTCGTTGTTTGTTTGGGTTCGAGAATTTTTTCGCGTGAACTGCAATCTGTAGCGTTTATTGTCCTTATTTCTCGATTCTTGGGCTTCTTCAGATAATTGGCCGATAGGAAGTATGCAATGATCAATTACAACCTTGCCATGACAGAGCACTTTATGTACC
>NW_016157791.1:60903-63429 GCF_001687245.7 Rhagoletis zephyria | reverse complement strand
CTAAATGAGCTCTTACTTCACGCCCGTAGTGAGCAGGGCACCCGTCATTTTGCAGCCATAGTCTTCGCCGCAGGTTTAAGGGTACATCTTCCAAAAGAGTTGGAAGCCGTTCCTGAAGGAACTCTAAATAACTGTGAGAGTTGAGCGTTGGCGGCAGTTCCACAGGACCAAAATATCTGACAATTAAAAATACCACACCATAAATTTATTTTGTACCGGCACTGCGAACGATCTTCTCTCATTTCGTGAGGATTGTCTATCTGCCAACTGTGAAGGTTATGTAAATTAAAATAACCATCACGTTTGCATGATGATTCATCGCTCCAAATTATTTTATTAAAAAAGTTGGGGTCTGATTCATGCATTCGCAACATTTCACGGCAAAATCTAACCCTCGACAGGTAATCTCTTTCCTGTAGAGCCTGAACACGTTGAATGTGGTAGGGATGAAATCGATGGTCTTTTAAAGCTTTGTGAACTGTAGTTTTTGGTATTCCCGTCCGTCTTTCCATCATTCTCACTGAAGTCGATGGACCTAGTTCCACTTCCTCTAACACAGCTTCAACATCTACCGTTGCAGGACGTCCTGTTTCGCCGCCACGCCTTCCAGGTATGCGACCTTAAAAAAGTGAAAAATTATAGTTAACAAGCAAGCAAACAAGAAAGGTGTAAAAATCACTTACCTTCATATATTTCTCTATGGGTCCGGGCGAATACTTCACGACCCGGATGTCGACGATATCGCTCTGCATAGAGTCTTTGAGCAGCTCTGGCCCTGGCATTACAGCAAGCTTCACCGTAAATTAGGTGAATATCCGCATATTCATGCGACGTATACTGCGTGTTCTCTGTCATAGTATTAATAACACAATGTTCGAAGGGTCCAATTTCACAAAATCCACTTTCACTAATTCCGGTAAGTAACATAAAATAATGTCAGGAGCAGGTAATAATGTACCTTTGTACTATTTAGCATGTCATTTGACGGTAACAAGAGCAAATTCAATTTAAATCTATTAAATACATTCTAGCGTGTCTCAGTCCTTTACCCACAAAAGCGGCTATAACTTTTTTTTCTATTCAAAACAGTAAGTGTGGCACCTTTCTGAAATCTTTATTAAATGAGCAATTTTTTTATGTAATGTAAAGTTATAGCTCAGTACATTTTTTTTTCACCCGAGATAGTCAAAGTTGGGGAAGAAAATATCAAAAAGTTAAAAATCCAGAAATAGTCCTAATTTTATGATGGTTCCTTAATATATTTTAACTACATTGCATTTGAGTATGGAGAGGCAACTATCTGGAAGTATTTTACATAAAAAATTGTTTAAGTATTGCCCGGTTTGTAGTTGCAGTTAAAGAAAACACATGAAAAGGCACGATTTTTTTTAAATTCGAAAAAATATAAATATTTCAAAAACGGTGACACTTTTACCTGAAAATTGTTTGTTTATCAGGGAGCTCACCCCCCACCTACCTTCCCCTAAAGTTTGGCACGTTACTTCTGGGGCACCCTGTATATAGAAGATATCAATTGTTAAGTACATAATTAACGCTTGTGTTTCTATAAACTCACATTGTTTTTTTTATTAAAGTTTTTGCGGAACTCCTCCAAAACACTTAACATCCAAGTACACAATGTCATAAATATGAATCATTCACACATAGCAATTGCTATAAATTCCTACCGTAAAAATTCAGGACACGCATTTGCTTGGACACAGCGTTGGTTATGGTGGTCATAAATTCAGCCAACACATTCAAAGGTCAATTACCCGGAGCTGCTCCAACATGATGAGTAGATTTTAGTGAGCCCCACATGCCACTGGCTCTGGCTACAAGCTGGATATCTGAATATTGGAAAATAAATAGCAATTATCTCTTTAAAATGATAAGAAAAGTGTTTGTTTACAAAATTACTTGCGCCACTCTGCCATAGTACGGTTGCTGCCCCCTTTCAGACCACAGTAATTTTGTATGCAACTCTGAATCAGCAAAATTCATGCTTTTTCTCATTATCAACCCTGATCAGATTTTACCCCGAGGAGTACTCAAAAAGGTTTATTACTGTATATACTGTGTTCGGATTCTGTAATAGCTCTTCCGTAGATTTCACGAAAATCGAAGCTACGATGGATTCTGTGATAGCTAACATACGGTATAAAGTTGCGTTGCCGAAGTACACACATATTCTTGCTTTAAATTGTATAATTTTTTGTTTTGTTTGGTTTTTTCATCGCTCACAATCAGTGCGATGACAGGTAATAAGATCAACGGAAATAAGGTCAATTGACTTTATTTCCCACCTTGGTGCGAAATAAAGTCAATTGACATTATTACCTTTTTAAAAACGAAATAAAATCAATTGACATTATTTCTCTTTCAAACATTAAATTTGCTTAGCTTCGCGGCGGGCCGCGTCAGCGCGGCACACCGCGCGCGTCGCGCTCGCGCTCGCGCCCCGCGTACCCCGCGCGACCGGCGCGCACACCGCGTCACGCTACGCCGCGGGCCCCCCGGCCCCCC
>NW_016157791.1:57240-60620 GCF_001687245.7 Rhagoletis zephyria | reverse complement strand
TCTTTGTTGTGGTGGGTGTTGGTGGAGTCAAAAGATCAGGACCGCTGAAAATTGACTTTTATTAGGAATCACTTGTAAAAACATGCCCTGAGTTTTTCATCTGTAAACAGTTACCTTTACTCAAAACACAAAAATATAAAAAGTTTAACCAGATAATAGCTTAAGTTATCTCCACCGAAAAAATTTTGAAAATATATTTATTACTTTGATAATTATAGGCTTTTAAAAATTGCACTAGTTGCGTTCGCACTAATTGTGTTTTTGTTTGTTTATTTTCCCTACCATTCGCAATACCGCTAGAAGTGTATAAACAAAAAACTTGTCGCATATATGGTATTTCTGGTATATATTGACATTCTTCTTTATAATAGAGTAGCCAGATTTAAAAAAAAAGGAATATTAAAAAACCATTTTTGTCGTCTCAAATTTGAAGATCGAACACTGTGCGCCCCTTTCCCAAAATCTACCACTTTTCGCCGTATTGACAACATATGTTGCTGTGTCCAATTTCAGAACGTTAGCAAAAGTGGTTCCAGAGATAAGCGATATGAGAATTTCAGTTTGTATGGGCGGTGCCACGCCCTCTTTTCCAAAATCGACCACTTTTCGCCGTAAGCACGTTACTGTTAGCGTAAATAGCTGTGCCAAAGTTCAGGACGCTAGCATAAGCAGTTCCAGAGATAAACGATATTAGAATTTCAGTTTTTATGTGCGTGCCACGCCGCCTTTAGCAAAATCGACCACTATTGACAACATAAGTTGCTGTGTCTAATTTCAGGACGTTAGTAAGTGGTTCCAGAGATAAGCGATATGAGAATTTCAGTTAGTATGGGAAGTGCCACGCCCACTTTTCCAGTACCTACCATTTTTCACCGTAAGTAGGGTATTTACAATCTATGCATCTATGCTAAGTTTCAGTTCTCCAGCATAATTGGTTTTAGAGATATAGTGGTTTTCACATTTTTGTCTATTTGTCAGATGCCACGCCCCCTATGTAACGGGATTAACATTTCTGGATTAGAGCAAGTTATCTCCTTTAAATCGGTGTATGTTTCATTGAAATCGAGCGAGCGGTGCCTTCAGAAAAGGGATTGCAATNTCAGTTCTCCAGCATAATTGGTTTTAGAGATATAGTGGTTTTCACATTTTTGTCTATTTGTCAGATGCCACGCCCCCTATGTAACGGGATTAACATTTCTGGATTAGAGCAAGTTATCTCCTTTAAATCGGTGTATGTTTCATTGAAATCGAGCGAGCGGTGCCTTCAGAAAAGGGATTGCAATATTTTCTTGTGGCGTATTTATATATAGACTAGTATCGCCCAGTTGTCGAAATTCGATATCTTTTTTTCATACACTTTTGAATTTTACCTGTCACCAATACTAAATCCTTTATGCGAATTACTATTTTGAAGCCCACCAGCATAATTTATAGCAAATTTACAGGATAACTTAAAATCATATTATAAACGTTAATACCGATTTTCATTTATAAAAAATATGCATATGTGTTTGTATGTATAGATGAGATGTTCATCACTGACTAATATGTCAAACAATTCAGACTGTAAATAAGTCCGTAAGTGCGGTATTGACAACATACATATGTTGCTGTGTTAAATTTCAGGACGTTGGCATAGGCGATTACAGAGATGACCGACAAGAGAATTTCAGTTTGAATGGGCGGTGCCACGCCCTCCTTTCCAAAATCTACCACTCTTCGCCGTAAGTACGGTATTGACAACATATGTTGCTGTGTCAAATTTCAGGACGTCAGCATAGGCGGTTCCATAGATAAGCTATATGAGAATTTCAGTTTGTATGGGCGGTGCCACGCCCCTTTCCCATTATATGCCACTTTTCGCCATAAGTACTTTATTCATATCATAAATAGTTGTGTCAAATTTCGGGACGTTAGCATAAGTTGTTCCAGAGATAAGCGATATGAGAATTTCAGTTTGTATGGGCGGTGCCACGCCCCTTTCCCATTATATTTCACTTTTCGCCATAATTACGCTAGTCATATCATAAATAGTTGTGTCAAATTTCGGGACGTTAGCATAAGTGGTTCCAGCGATAAGCGATATGAGAATTTCAGTTTGTATGGGCGGTGCCACGCCCCTTTCCTATTATATACCACTTTTCGCCATAATTACGCTAGTCATATCATAAATAGTTGTGTCAAATTTCGGGACGTTAGCATAAGTGGTTCCAGAGATAAGCGATATGAGAATTTCAGTTTGTATGGGCGGTACCACGCCCCCTTTTCCAAACTCTACCATATTTCGCCGTAATTACGGTATTGATAACATATGTTGCTGTGTCAAGTTTCAGGACGTCAGCATAAGCGGTTCCAGGGATAAGCGATATGAGAATTTCAGTTTGTATGGGCGGTGCCACGCCCCCTTTTCCAAAATCTACCAGTTTTCGCCGTATGCTCGGTATTGACAACATATGTTTCTGTGCCAAATTTCAGGACGTTAGCGTAAGTGGTTCCAGAGATAAGCGATATGAGAATTTCAGTTTGTATGGGCGGTGCCACGCCCCCTTTTCCAAAATCTACCAGTTTTCGCCGTATGCTCGGTATTGACAACATATGTTTCTGTGCCAAATTTCAGGACGTTAGCGTAAGTGGTTCCAGAGATAAGCGATATGAGAATTTCAGTTTGTATGGGCGGTGCCACGCCCCCTTTTCCAAAATCTACCAGTTTTCGCCGTATGCTCGGTATTGACAACATATGTTTCTGTGCCAAATTTCAGGACGTTAGCGTAAGTGGTTCCAGAGATAAGCGATATGAGAATTTCAGTTTGTATGGGCGGTGCCACGCCCCCTTTTCCAAAATCTACCAGTTTTCGCCGTATGCTCGGTATTGACAACATATGTTTCTGTGCCAAATTTCAGGACGTTAGCGTAAGTGGTTCCAGAGATAAGCGATATGAGAATTTCAGTTTGTATGGGAAGTGCCACGCCCACTCTCCCAGTACATACTATTTTTCACCGTAAGTAGGGCTCACTGATAAAAAAAAAAATTTCAGGTAAAAGTGTCACCGTTTTTGAAATATTTACATTTTTTCGAATTAAAAAAACATCGTGCCTTTTGATGTGTTTTCTTTAACTGCAACTACAAACCGGGCAATACTTAGTAAATTTTTTATGTAAAATACTTCCAGATAGTTGCCTCTCCATACTCAAATGCAATGTAGTTAAAATATATTAAGGAACCATCATAAAATTAGGACTATTTCTGGATTTTTAACTTTTTGATATTTTCTTCCCCAACTTTGACTATCTCGGGTGAAAAAAAATGTACTGAGCTATAACTTTACATTACATAAAAAAATTGCTCATTTCAGAAAGGTGCCACACTTACTGTTTCCTTA
>NW_016157791.1:48595-54021 GCF_001687245.7 Rhagoletis zephyria | reverse complement strand
TATGAATCGACATACTTTAAGCATTGTTGACGCTATTTCCATTTGAATGAGGAAATAGCGTCAATGACTTTATTTCCAAATTTTTGTTGACTTTATTTCGCTTTTGAAAAGGTAATAATGTCAATTGACTTTATTTCGCACCAGGGTGGGAAATAAAGTCAATTGACCTTATTTCCATTGACCTTATTACCTGTCACCAATCAGTGCCACCAAATGAAAACTAGAAATATTCGAAAGTAGAGCCAAATGAATGGAAACACTTTCTACTCGATCCGAAAGTGTTACGATAGTAGGAATTTATATTCGTATCGAATCCAATTTTCGAGTAGTTTTAACTTTGGAATCGAATTACATAGCAACCCCCCTGGACCGATTTCAAAGATTTTCATTTTAAGCGAATATATTTTTCCAGAACGAGGATTTTCTTCAAAAAATGTTTGTTATGAATGTCTTAAATTTATTCGCAATACTTAGAAAGTAACGAATTGTTTCACTGTTTGCTTGACACGCGTTTGTGTTTAGATTAGTGCCAACGCATGGTACAATTATTACAGGTATTGTCTTGCCAGCATATTCGTATCTGCCTTAATTACAAAACATCATTGTTGTTCACGCTAAAGGGTTGTAAGGTAAGGGAAAAGGTGATATTACCAAACACTATGTATGGACATATCGAGCCCTAACCGCCAAAATAACGTAATACTACGTTCAAATTGGCGAGCTAAACTTGTTAAATGGGCTTGAACCAGTTAAATGAACAAAACATGTTCATAAACAAGTTAAATCGCATGCAATTGTTGTTGGATTGAACCAGTTAAATCATTTAACTCGTTTGAAAACTAGTTCAGCGGAGAGTTGTATCGGAAAGCTTTGTTCTCCGGCCAATCAGAAAGACACAAAAGCTTTCATTTGACACGCCAAGGTTCAAAAAAATTTATATTCTGATAAATATTAAAAATTAAAAATCATCAAAAAATATCAAAATTGTATACATGTCTGTCCGCCAAAAAAGAGTCCAAAGCGGTAATTAGTAATTATCCATGAGGTCTCATCGTACGCAGAGATAAATAGTGCATACTAACTAAACATTTTGAAGTCTCTAAGTAATTCGTATGCGTTAATATCATGAACCAGACATTCGCACAAAACAAATTGAAGCACAAAAACATGATTTTCATAATTTTTGTTCAATTTTTATTGGTTATCAAACAACCGCCAAAGTTAACTCCAAACGTTCAATGTGAACGAATGTGTTTTCCAAAAAGCTCTTTTTCATTTAACAAGTTAAATGGGGCCAATTTGAACGTAATATAAGCGACATTTTTTTTTNTTTTTTTTTTATTATTTATTTTTAAATAAACTTTCTTGCAGAGAACTTATTTGCACAAAACCGCAAAATCGACATGCTGCAACCCTTGCGGAAAAATGTTAAGCATTGCCAGCTATCAGTTGTTTTTCGAAGACAGCTATATGAAGGAAAACAAAGTGGAAAGGAAGTAAAAAAACAATCATCATGTGCTTGTTTATTGTAAAATTGGGGGCGCTATGGCAATGGATTCACAACGGTATGCGGAGCTGTGGGGCATAGTAACCATGGACACATCTATGTCAGCTTCTGGTTGAATTGTTAAGCCACAAGCTATAACTCCGNGTGCATACTAACTAAACATTTTGAAGTCTCTAAGTAATTCGTATGCGTTAATATCATGAACCAGACATTCGCACAAAACAAATTGAAGCACAAAAACATGATTTTCATAATTTTTGTTCAATTTTTATTGGTTATCAAACAACCGCCAAAGTTAACTCCAAACGTTCAATGTGAACGAATGTGTTTTCCAAAAAGCTCTTTTTCATTTAACAAGTTAAATGGGGCCAATTTGAACGTAATATAAGCGACATTTTTTTTTTTCAAAATTTTCTTTTTGATGCAGAAATATTCCTAGAGCATCTAGATGCATTTCTGCATCAAAAAGAAAATTTTGAAGAAAATGTCGCATACGTTATTTTGGCGGTTAGGGCTCGATATGNTCATCATGTGCTTGTTTATTGTAAAATTGGGGGCGCTATGGCAATGGATTCACAACGGTATGCGGAGCTGTGGGGCATAGTAACCATGGACACATCTATGTCAGCTTCTGGTTGAATTGTTAAGCCACAAGCTATAACTCCGCCTATGCCTGAAGAACTGGTTCTCAATCCAGTTAATGCAATAAAAGCTTCTTCCAAGCCATTGAAAATATGCATTTTGTTAGGTCCTCCACCTGGTCGCGCTTTCTTCTTCCTTCGGTCACGCTTAGAGATTACAAGCCTTACTAATGAGAATTCAACTTTTTTTTTGTTGGCGGAGAAGTGGACGGAAGCCCCTCTTTTACTGTGAAAGGTTTACAACATTTATTATGCATATATGTAACTCCGACTACGCCATCCACTGTATCTTTGCGCAGAACCCACATCGAAATTTACAGAAAAAGTGCATTATTCAAACCGAATTTATTAATAAACTAGAGCTCGGAAAATTAAAGTTAAATCCTTTGACTACACGTGTATGTTAAAGTTTTTAGATTCGGGTGATGCGTTTGGATACAACAGCCCAAAATCATTGTACAAATACCTAAACCGTGCCCAAGTTTCTCGATAAGGGGCAACAAACATTGTTTTTTGTTCATTCATATAAAGCAGTGGATAAAAATATACGTATATGCGAAAGACAAATTTATCTGTTAAAAAGAACATCACTAATATTTCCTGCAAACACATCGATTTACATCTTTTTGCTTAATTTCTATCTGGTTCCGACAATAGGGGTGTTAAAAAACCCCTGGCGGCCGAACTGAGGGTACGGTAAAGTATTTTAAACTCTCGATAAATATGCGTTTCAGAGAATCTGGTTATTTTAGTTTAAGATTAGTGCCACACGAGATTATTTTGCGAGATTTAGCCGATTGGGTATTTGAACCTCAGCCTGGTGTAATTAATCAAAAACACGTGAAGGATCGATCCATTTCGCGTCCACAAAATAAGCACTGTACGACAGGTAATAAAGAAATGGTTAATATGTTGTCCGGAGTAGATATGGGGTCGATATCTACTGTCGTTTCTGAATATCCACAGGAGCAAGTAGAGGTAGGGGAGTTGCACCTCATGACTTGATACTAAAAGTTAGAGTAACTGTGTTGTTAATCCACCACCAAAATATGTACATATGAAGGGTTAGTTAATGGTCTCGCCTAATAGTTAAAGAATCACAATATAATTGTTTGGATGCCGCAATACAAATATGTACATATAAAGGGTTAGTTAATGGACTTTAAACATGTGATTCGAATTATACTATCCCATATAGATTAACAGCCCAGCGAATCAACACTTGTTTGCTTTTGTATTTAAACGTCGCAAATTCAAAATTATTCTAGCGTTCGCAAAAACAATAAATAAGTATCAAGGTCAGACCCTAGCAAGAGGATTGCTTAACGCATGGCGTATTGAGTAGAGTACGATCTTTCCAAATACCAAGTTAAAGTGAACAACCAAAATCAATGCATGCGGTTTTTAGAATAAAGAAATATGCAGATTTTTTACACCACGGAGCATTATTTCGGTTTTCAACCGAAACTGTGCGTATATGCATTATTTCGGTTTTTTCGTATGCATTATTTCGGTTTTTTCATATGCATTATTTCGTATGCACAGTTTCTATATGCACAATTTCAGGGTGCCATAGTGGAGCAGAAATTTCTGTACTTCCGGTAACAAAATTTCCTCATACAAAACGTTCTTCAGATATAATTCTTACTGCAGCAAACGGATCAACGATTTCAACGTATGGTAAAAAGATTTTAACTGTAAATTTAGGGTTAAGGAGTGACTTTCCTCTTACGTTTTTGGTAGCCGATATAGCGAAACCGATTATCGGTGCTGATTTTCTTTGCAAATACGGTCTCTTAATTGACATGAAATGCAAACGTTTAGTTGATCCAATAACAAGCCTTTCGGCTAACACGGTTTCATGTGCTTGTAACATTTCGCTTCCAAAAATTTTCGTAGTAGAGAACAAGTATACAAGATTGTTGAAAAAGTTTCCTACTTTGATCGCTGAACCAGATTATTCGAAACCGGTTAAACATTCTACCATTCACAGACTTTTTATACTGAAGGAAATCTTCCATTCTCCAAGCCATGGCGCTTGGATCCGATTAAATTCAAAATAGCCAAAACTGAATTCGATTTTTTAGTGAGGACAGGGATTTGTAGACCTTCGAATTCTTGTGTAGCATCTCCACTGCATCTAGTACCTAAAAAAGTACTAAATGACTAGCGTCCTTGTGGTGGTTTTCGGAGACTCAACGTTGTGACTGTACCGGACCGTTATCCTTTACCTCATATACAAGATTTCAACATGAATCTCAAAAATAAGTATATATTTTCGAAATTAGATTTGGTAAGAGCCTACCACCAAATTCCAATGGCAGAAGAGGAATAATCTACGGTAATATTTGACAGTATACAGTCTTTCGTAAAGCAGGGATCACACGATTTGTACATTTGCACAGATTTGTCCATTTTCTCCGTTACAGATGTGGTTTGGGATGTTGTTATTGAGCCGTACTCATTCTCGATAAAAATTTCTAGACAACACCACTCTGTGACTGCCAAATGTACAAATCGTGTCATTCCTGCTTAAGACAAATGAAAGACAGATGGCAAGATAGTTTGAAAGGCTTTTGTTATTCTAGCACAAAAGTCTTAGAAAAAACGCTCTCTCATGTTGTTGTTGTTGTAGCGGCACTACTAAGCCCGCCTGTTTCGGGTCAACTTTTAATCATTATCGTCAAGCTCAACTAACGGTAGGCCCAGGAAACGAGCTGTTTCGATGGGGTCGGACCAAAGGGAGAGAGGTGTTAGTTGAGTCGGATTGAGCTGGCATGTGAAGAGGTGGTTGGTGTCGTGGGGGAGTCTCCACATGCCGGGCACTCATTTGGGATGTTTGGGTCGAGTCTGGACAGGTAGCTGTTTAGGCGGCTACAATATCCAGACCGTAACTGAGCCAGGGTAACGCGGGTCTCTCTAGGTAACTGAAGCTCCGTCTCTTCCACAGGTGGTGATTGGGCTCCGATAACGACATTCCTAGGCCGGGAGTCGAGGTAGGTGGAGACAGACTCCCTATGAATGTCGTTAATCGCTCGTCTGTACGTCATTGGGTCCAGTGGTTGGTCTGTGTAGGTCTGGACTGCGTCCTTGTACATGAATAGGTGCCCCCTGACGTGCCTGGGCGGAGGCTCCTCCTCCAGCAGTGGTCTGTTGGGGTGTTCACTTCTGTGACACCCCACAAGAAACTGCTTACAGAGCATCTTGTTGTGTTCCCTTACGGGGAGCACTTGGGCCTCACTGTGTAGGTGATGCTCAGGCGTCATCAGAAGGCACCC
>NW_016157791.1:42222-47028 GCF_001687245.7 Rhagoletis zephyria | reverse complement strand
GGAAGTGGCACCAGCCAAGGCATGTGTTGCATTTGACTGATGTCACATTCCGGTATATTCTGTTCTGGCACACGGAGCAGATGGTGTGGGCAACCAGTAGCTGCTGGTTGGCTCGCGCTCGCGAGTGGGACCGGCCGGTAGGTTGTGTGGGAGGGGTGTGTTGGGGAGGTTTGCTGTTGCTCAGGGGAGTTCTAGGGGCCGTGCAGGCTCTTCGGGTGCTAGGTCGCACCTGTGCATTACGCGAGTTGGTAGCCGTGGAGGCTGATTGTGCCATTTGGCTTGAGCAACAGGGAGCCACAAAGTTTGTGGTCCACTCCCGGTGAGACCTAAGGCCAGAGCAGGTTCTTAGGTGACTCCACCCGTTGCAGGAGTTGCACCTAACCGAAGTGGAGTTCGGGTGGAGTCGATTCTGGCAAACACAGCAGAAGTAAATTTCAGGTCCGGGGTTGGGCTCTACGCCCGCCCGGAGAAGAAGGATGCGGAGCAATCCGGCTGCAAGGTATTGCTCCATGGACGGATAATGATTAATGGAGCAGAACATAGGCTCTCGAAAGATCATGATTTCGGTGCTCGGGCTGCGCAACTTTTTTTTATTTATTTTTTAATAAATTTTTTTCCGTTTAATTAAGAAAAAAAAAATTTCATTTGAATTAAATTTTATTTTAAAAACCATTTTTTTTATTTTTGCTTTATTTTAATTTCTTTATTTATTTTTATTTAAATTTCTTTATTTATTTCTTTCGATTGTTTTGAAAAGAGAAAAACATATATATGTTTTTTAAATTTAATTTAATTAAAAAAAGCGAACAGCGCAACGCTAAGACCTCCTCGTTAGCAGATCTTTCAATTAGTCTTTCGAAAGACAGTTAAGAGCTGTTAAGATAGTTGCCAGAATAGACAACTGTCTTGGGAAAAACTTTTTATCTTTCGAAAGACTGTGGTGAGGTGAAAGACAGTTGCTAGAATTGCCCTGTAGGGTTAAAATTAATAGCGTTTTCTTTTATCGAAATAATGTTTCATTTATTCTGCGCCGCGCCAGGGCTGTTAAGTTTTCGTCTTCTTTTCTCAGCATCTTCACAGCAAATTGCCAATTCTTTCTTTAAGAAGGTGACATTTTTTCGAGTAAAGAAAACGCCATAAGATTAGGATTAAGATTAAGATTGAGGTTGAAACTGGGATTAAAATTAAAATAAGATTAAGATTATGTTAAAGATTGAGATTAAGGTTAGGTCGCGATTAAGATTGCGGTTGAAATCAGGGTTGCCACTGAAGAGACAAAATACTTATTTGGAAAAGATTACCAAATCTGGAAAATATCTACCAATAACTTTTTTTTAGTTATTTTTTTTTAATTTTTTGAGTAATTTCAATAAAAATTTAAATTTTTTATTAAGTAACATTTTATTTAACTAATAATATTGTATTTGAGATCATACTAATGACATCTTCTCGGTTTCCTTCAACCAAAAGCGAAAATTATGAAAATAAAGGCAACAACGAAACTTCATCATTTGAAAAAACTTCAACTGGAGTTATTATAGACAAATATAGTGACTAATGGGTCGATTATGGATTGCAACGCAACCTCAGTTGGGTTGCCGATGGGCAATGCCACTCAAATGAAAAGGTATATTATGAATAGAAACTATAGTCAAGTTCTACAAAGTGGAAGAAAATACAATTTTAAAGAACCAGCAGCTAAGACTTGAGTGTAATTAAGCTGAAGAAACAGTTCAAAAAATAAATAAATTATCTCAATCAAAATTTCCGTGGCAACCACATAGCAACTCAGTTGCCAGTTGTCATCTGTAATATCATTTCAGCCACTGGCCACCCAACTAAAGTTCGGTACCATCCGCAATTGACCCATAAAAAACTGCTTGCTGATTTTTTTTTTTAATATAACAATGTTTTTCAATTAAAATTGTTTGTATAAGAATATTGTTTGCGCTGTAACCAAAATCATAAAAATCAAGCTTCAAGCTACACTTGTGCTCATATAATTAAGTTACACCATACAGCAACAAAAATATATATAAAAAAAAAGTGGTTTTATTATTGAAAATGTACAAAAAAGCATATATAATCAAAAGAACGGATTTCATGTTCAAAGTTTGTTTACATTTTTCATGTTTAAAAGTATTGAATTAATTTTAGTTAATTTTAATATTATATTTCACCATATGACTCGTGCTCATATATTTTAAGTCACCGCCAAAGAAATGCATATTAAAGTCAAGTTATCGTCTTTTCAACAAATGCCAGTCAGTACTTCGTTGGGAATCCTTTTTGACGTATCACTTCATCGCATCTCCTGTTCATGGAGCGGACTAAAGACTCACATTGCTGCGGAGTGATTTTACTCCACTCGTCCTTAATAGTCTCCCATAAAGAAGCCTTGTTTGGTGGTTTTCGCGCTGCAACTGCTCTCTTTATGATACCCCATAGGTTTCCTATGGGGTTTAAGTCTGGGCTTTGCGCCGGCCATTCAAGACATTTAATGTGGTTAGCATTGATCCAGTCCTTAACGACCCGAGAGCAGTGCTTGGGGTCGTTATCTGGCTGATATATCCAAGCAAGTGGCAAGTCGTCAACGTAATCTCCAACTAGATGTTCTTCTAAAATTTCCTTATACATAACGCCCGTCATCTTGCCTTGGATTTGGACAATCGGACCGACACCCGACGACGTAAAACATCCCCAAACCATTACTGACGAGCCTCCATGTTTTACTGTTTTTGAAGTGAAACTTCTTTAGCGGCGGTTGGTTGGTTGGGAGTAAATTGGCAAATTCAGCGGAAATTGCACACGGATCTGGTTGGGATGGAAATGATGCAACGGAAATGGTGCAACGGAAATGATTGGGGCTGAAACAAGTACTTCTTGTGTATATGCAACGGAAGTGATGCAACAGAAATGATGCGACGGATATGGTGCAACGGAAATGGTTGGGGCTGAAACAAGTGCTTCTTATGTGTATGCATATTGTATAAATTTAACAAAAATTTGCTAACAAAAGGTTAAAGAATAACACTTAGGAAAAGACCAATACAAGAATGAAAGTAGAGGTGACACCGTACATAAATGAAGAATAGGATAAAGGAAAAGGTAAAAATAACAACAAAAACAAAGATGCGTAAAGATAAAGGCAAAGGCATGAAGACCAAGGTAAATCTAAACACTTTACTTATATATATAAGAACAAATGTGAAGGGGAATATGTAGCTGAAAAACATGATGAACATAGAAGTAAAGACAAAGAGGAGGATGAGTATACCGATCAAAACAAAGATGAAGATAGGGGAAGAAGGATTAGAATAGAGGTAATTAAAGAGGAAAGGATATCGAGAGAGACACAGAGACTCAATCTGGGAACTATTTTTGGATTTTAGAGATTTTCGGGATTCTCGAGACCTATCGATAAAATAATCGATATTTTTATCGGTTTTGTTATCGATTTTGTTATCGATATATTTTAAGATTATCCTTTGCGAAACAACATTTGAACAAAGGTTTAGATTATTGGAAACTAATTGTTTGGAGCGATGAGTCAAAATTTGATGTGTTCGGTAATGATGGAAGACCAGATGTAAGACGTCCGCCATTGCAAGAATTAAACCCCAAGTACACAAAAAAAAAGTAAGTGCGCCTGGGCCACACTGTAGAAGGGAAACTTACGTTGCTTATCTATCTGCTTTTGCTTAAGGTTATATTTTTTCGCTTTTTTTCATCAATGTAGATCCCTACCTCTACCACTGTTCGTTTTAATAACATTCATGTTATTCTGTTTTTCCATTATCTTCATTTTTACCATTATACTCTATCGATAACAAAATCGATTATAACGTCCATCAAAATACCGATACCAAAATCGATGACAAATTCGATACAAATTTCAATAGCAACATCGATAATACCATTGGTAGCTAAATCGATTAGAAAATCGATAAAAATATCGATAAAAAAATCGATAAATATCGATAACAAAATCGATAAATATCGATAACAAAATCGATAAATATCGATAACAAAATCGCTAAATATCGATAACAAAATCGATTTATATCGATAACAAATTCGATAAATATCGGTAACAAAATCGATAAATATCGATAACAAATTCGACAAATATCGATAACAAAATCGATAAATATCGATAACAAAATCGATAAATATCGACAACAAAATCGATGAAAAAATCGATAAATATCGATAACAAAATCGGATAAATATCGATATTATAACCGATAAATATCGATAACAAAATCGGATAAATATCGATAACAAAATCGATAAATATCGCTAGCAAAGTCGATTAATATCAATAACAAAGTCGATAATTATCGATAACAAAATCGATAAATATCGATAACAAAATCGATAAATATCGCTACCAAAGTCGATAAATATCGATAACAAAATCGATAATTATCGATAACAAAATCGATGAATATTGATAACAAAATCGGTTAATATCGATAACAAAATCGATAAATATCGATAACAAAATCGATAATATCGATAACAAAATCGATAAATATCGATAACAAAATCGATAACAAAACCGATAAAAATATCGATTATTTTATCGATAGGTCTCGAGAATCCCGAAAATCTCTAAAATCCAAAAATAGTTCCCAGATTGAGTCTCTGTGTCTCTCTCTATATCCTTTCCTCTTTAATTAGTCGATGATGATGGAGTAGCTGTCCCAACGCCTGACTATGACGAGGTACGAATAGCGATTACGCGGTTGAAAAAAAACAAAGCTGCTGGAGCTGACGGCCTGCCAGCCGAGCAGCTTTGTT
>NW_016157791.1:33877-36213 GCF_001687245.7 Rhagoletis zephyria | reverse complement strand
TTTTTTTTTTTGGAACATTGGGCTTACGTCTGGCGATACGGCCATTCAAACAATTTTCCTGCAGTCGTCGACGTACGGGTTGTGCCGATATTTGTATACCATAATTGCATTATAATTGGGCCCTAATTTCCCTGGAGGTTAAAAAAGGCTCTGCCTTACTCAATCTGACCAATTTCCTATCGTCTAAAGCAGTTGTCTTCCTAGGCTTATTGCGCGGTAGATTATCGAAAGTTCCATTTTTTTGGTAGTGCTGAATAGCATTGACAACCTTTCCTCTTGAAAAGCCCAATACCTGTGTTACTTTCGCTACTGTCTTACATTTTTGGAAACACTCCCATATGATCTTCCTTTCGGAAGGATTAGAGCTCCTGTTCTTACCCATTTTGGAAATTTTTAATCAATTGCTGAGGATATAATACAAATACGAAAATAAATCAGTGGGAGTTAAATATTTTAGCAAATTTACGGCAATTAAGTAAGATAAATTAATTATGTGAGCACTTACGTTTTGACTTTCGGCGAAACAAATGCACATTACCATAAAAGAAGATAAAAATTAGAACTTATTCCTCTCCGTATTTTTTGACACACTACGCAGTTACTTTATGAAAAAATTATAAACCGTTATGTCAAGAGTTGCTATGTTATTTCGATTATTGCAATTTTACTACTGGATTCCATGAGCACAAGTGTATATACCACATTTTGAAGGATTTAACAAATTTTCGCCAAAATTTCGAACTTTCTACTCTGAATTTTTATAACATTTTTGAGCATACAGTTTTATAGCCCATTGCAATTTAATATAACCACCAATGTGCAGCCAGAAATTCCCATCGGTTACTTTGTTTTTGCCTCCGCTCTTTTGTTTTTTTTTTTTTTCATTTAACAATGGCCATTTATAAAAAGTGTGTATATAGTGTGTAATTACATACCTGTACTTATTTTATTTTTACTTAATGAATCATTTAAAATATTTAGGCAATCAAGAGCTCCTCAAGGTTCAATAAAATGAGTTTTCAATAGAGCACGATATGTTCGTCTTCGAAAATTAATGCAATACAGTAGACTACACTTTTTGGAAAGAAATTAATAATTAGGGAAGACAAAAATATGCAAATGCATATTATGACACGAAATGCATATTTTGACGAAAAAGCATAAAAATGCATATAAATTATTATTTTGGTAATAAGTTAATTAATTTTCGCATAATTTTATCTGACAATACATTTGCCGAGATAGCCAGGGTTGCTGACGAGGTTTGTTTAATTGCCAAAAAGAAAAAGCTGACAAACAACGGAAAGTCCCGTTATTTTCTAGTAAGCAATTTTAATATACTCGTAAAAATATTTCGACTGTTGTTTTCCAATAGTGAAGTTTCGCGCTAAACCGGTTTTGGTGGTTGAAAAATTCAATAAAAATTTTCCGTTTTTAGCGAAAGCTGTTTAACAGTTTCACAGTGTGTTGCGAACTAAGCAGGGAGTTTTATTCTGCATCTATTGTAACTGCTCAATATCAGCAACAAAAATATGTTGTGTGAAGCAACACTTTAATAAAATATTGCAACATTTTCACCTGGAGAATTGTCATCTTTTAAATTCTGTCCAACAAAGTCTTGTGACGTAGAGCGTTCATTTTCAATACATATTAAACAAGGTGTGATTGACAACTCAGGTCGGCTCTCTTTTATGGTACTATTATGCCATAAAATATAAACAACCGATTCAAAATTCATAAATTTTTTTTTTTTTCAATTGGACTTTATAGGATGGTTCTTCGGAGAGCAATGTCAAATTCAATCACACTTTGTTAAATGCATTTTGTATGGTTTTCGTTATATTTCGTTATATTCGTTATATTTTCGTTATATACATTTTTGGGGCATATATCAAGCATATTTTTAATATTTTGCAGTCATTTTAATTATCTTGTAATAAAGTTTTTTGTCTGCCCTATTAATAATATAAAGGGGACATTCCATTGTGACTAGCGGGACATTTGACTCCAGAATATTCTTCTTCTTCTTAATTGGCGCTGTAACCGCCTAAGCGATTTTGGCCGAGTCCAAAACAGCACGCCAGTCATTTCTCTTCTGTGCTGACGCCAATTGGAAATGCCAAGTGAAGCCAAGTCCTTCTCCACCTGGTCTTTCCAACGCAGAGGAGGCCTTCCTCTTCCTCTGTTACCAGCATCGCGGCCCGCGTTGAATATTTTCAGAGCAGGAGCGTTTCTGTCCATTCGAACGACATGGCCAAGCCAGCGGAGCCGCTGAATTTTAATTCGCTGCACTATGTCTATATCGTTGTAAAGCTCATACAGCTCATCGTTAAATC
>NW_016157791.1:11779-32314 GCF_001687245.7 Rhagoletis zephyria | reverse complement strand
TCCGCGCCATACACCAGCACAGGCATGATGAGTGACTTATAGAGTGTGATCTTTGTACGACGAGAGAGGACTTTACTTCTCAATTGCCTACTCAGCCCAAAGTAGCACTTGTTGGCAAGAGTGATTCTCCGTTGGATTTCAAGGCTGACATTATTATTGGTGTTAATGCTGGTTCCCAAATAAACGAAGTCGTCTACTTTTTCAAACTTGTAACTGTCAACAGTGACGTGGGTGCCAAGACGCGTATGCTCTGACTATTTGTGTGATATATCCAGATACTTCGTTTTGTCCTCGTTCACCACCAGACCCATTCGCTTTGCTTCTCTATCCAATCCCGAGAAGGCAGAACAGACGTAGCCCTTGTTTTTACCGATAATATCGATGTCGTCGGCATACGCCAGCAATTGTACGCTCTTATAAAGTATTGTGCCTGAGCGGTTCAGTTCTGCGGCTCTTATTATCTTCTCCAACATAAGATTAAAGAAATCACACGAAAGGGAGTCCCCTTGTCTGAAACCTCGTTTGGTATCAAACGGCTCGGAGAGGTCCTTCCCTATTCTGACGGAGCTGGTGGTATTGCTCAACGTCATTTTACACAGCCGTATTAGTTTCGCGGGGATACCAAATTCAGACATCGCGGCATAAAGGCAACTTCTCTTCGTGCTGTCGAAAGCGGCTTTGAAATCGACAAATAGATGGTGTGTGTCGATCCTATTCTCGCGGGTCTTTTCCAAGATTTGGCGTATTGTGAATACCTGATCTATGGTGGATTTTCCAGGCCTAAAGCCACACTGATAAGGTCCAATCAGCTCGTTGACGGTGGGCTTCAGTCTTTCGCACAATACGCTCGATAAGACCTTGTAACCTATGCTTAGAAGGCTGATTCCGCGGTAGTTGGCGCGTATGGCGGGGTCGCCTTTCTTGTGGATTGGGCAGAGCACACTTAAATTCCAGTCGTCGGGCATGCGTTCATCTGACCATATTCTGCATACGAGCTGATGCATGCACCTCATCAGCTCCTCGCCGCCGTACTTGAATAGCTCGGCTGACAGGCCGTCAGCTCCAGCAGCTTTGTTTTTTTTCAACCGCGTAATCGCTATTCGTACCTCGTCATAGTCAGGCGTTGGGACAGCTACTCCATCATCATCGACTGGGGACTCGGGTTCGTCTTCTTCACTACTTTCAGCGCTGCTACCATTCAGTAGGTTGACTCCAGAATATGATCAGCTCTTAATTATAACTATGTCGTCGGAACTTATACAATAGTGAAATATATTTTTTAACATAGATAAGTAACCAGTGTATAAAATTCCTTAAAAAAAAATTCCAACTAATTTCTGAGTTCTTTGTAACTATTTTTAGAATGAATGTGACTGGTGGGACACTGAAAAATCCTTCTGTTTTACCTTTGTACACTCAAAGACTAATTTTAGCCAAACTACTTAGTTTTTTAAGGCAGATTTTTCTACGTTGTAAAATATATACTATACTCTTTCGTCTTCATTAAAAACTAGGCCGATATAACCATCATAGACATATTAAAGAATATTGAAAGTTGTGACTGGTGGGACAAGTACAAAATTAGGTAAAACTGAAATAAGTTTTGTCATTGTTTTGAGCTTTATTAATGTAGTTATTTATAAATTTTAACATGCAGCATTAAATAGAAACCAGCAACTGCAAGCAAAAATAATATAAATAAAATAAACAAACAATTTAATAACAAAATCTCAATAAACTCTATTTGGGGCATTCCATGTAAAATAGGTAAAATAGGAAAACGACATAAATTTTAAAATTCCGTTATTTATCTATATTTCTGTAGTAAGATATAGCTAAATGACTATATGTCATTAATCTGTTGAAAAATATTAAAAAATAAAAAAATACTGTATTTTTATCTATGGAAAGTTTTTCTTCATACATAGCTACCTTTGGGATAAATTTTGATTCGGTTAGCATCGCACTTCTCGGCTATTTTGTCAGTTGTATAAAGCAGGCGCGTGCATTTTACATAAAGCGGAGAAAATTCTAAAGTACTACAAAAAAATAAAGTGTAAAGGTGTGCAGGTTTTTGTGTCCCACCAGTCACGCAAAAATACATAAAATTTGTTTTCCTAACCTTAAATATGACTTAATGAATTCAGTTATTTCTAGAAGTAACAATAAACAAGTGGTGTACTATTTTAACATCTTTTAATAGTTAAAATGGTCATATTGTGGTTTTGAGACTGTTTTGAAATATGTCCCACCAGTCACATGTGACTTAACTTGAATATGCTTCGCCTAACTTGAACTTGATTTGGGTGATTTTTCGCTTCCTTTAGATGAATGCCACAGAGTGAAAGAGGAAATCTCGGGAGAAGATAAAGGAGGACAAGGATAAATGGAGTATAGCTCATGAAAAACAAAAAGAGTAGACTAGAAGAAGTAGAGAAAAAAATCGACGTGAGTGGGAGCAAAATGAGGAAAAGAGAATATGCTTCAGAGAAAAAGAAAGATTGCCTAAAAGAAAGCAAAGAGAGCACAAATAGTGGCAGTACAAAAGACAAGCAGTTCGTCGCTAGGGTCATACAAATCCTTGAGTACTTTGAAAAAAGCAGTTGTAAAAGCCAAAAAAGCTCTGCCTCAAAGTCCCACTAAACAGACAGCAGTTTTGTGGCTGTGGCTGTGTTGCATGAGGAGCCTCAAAATATTGGAAGCACGCATAATACGGATGAAGTTAAAAAAAAGTTCAAGCTTTCTACGAAAAAGATCACATCAGTCGTGCTTCTCCTAATAGAAAAGATACAATGTCGGTAAAAGAGGTGCAATCGGGTAAACGTATGCAAGTAGCTAAGATGCACATGATGATGACAATCGCTGAAGCGTATCCGTTATTTGTTATTGACAAGCCTGATATCAAACTCGGTAAGAGCAAATTTTTTGAATTCAGACCCTTACATGTGAGACCAATGAACGAAATGCCACACAACGTTTGTGTTTGTATTCATCATGCAAATTACAATTATCTGATAGAGGCTTTAAACAAGATTGTGCCAACAGTTCCAGATTCTTCCAAAGAATTTCTAAAAAAAATTACTTGTAACGTATCAGACGAAAAGTGTATGACTGGGGAATGTTCGAGCTGTAACGTAATTTCGGATATTCTTCCACTAGCATTAGATACAATATTGAAGGCAGCATGGAAACAGTGGCAATCTATCGAAAATAGATTCCAAATAATAAATGCTCCTGGAACCGTAAAAGATCTTATAAAAGAACTCGATAGTAAAACACTCAAGTTCAAGTTGCATGTTTTTGTAAAAAACGAACAATATAAATACTTTGAGACAAAAATTAAAGAAAGTACGCAGGAAGAAGTAGTACTTCAAATCGAATTCGCAGAAAATTTTGCTATTCTAAATAACAAAATCTCAATAAACTCTATTTATTAAAATCAAAATTAAGGAACCTTCTTTTCCGCAACGAAAATAAGAGTAAATTATCATCATTAATTAAAAACTTCTTTAAAACCATTAATATTTTTCAAAAAAGTTAACTTTTTCTGTTTTGAAAACTTCCAGTGCCGGAATCGGTTTTTGCGTTTGTTTTTTGCCCAACCTAGAGCTTTTTTGGCTTTTACAACTGCTTTTTTCAAAGTACTCAAGGATTTGTATGACCCAAGCGACGAACTGCTTGTCTTTTGTACTGCCACTATTTGTTCTCTCTTTGCTTTCTTTTACGCAATCTTTTTCTCTGAAGCATATTCTCTTTTCCTCATTTTGCTCCCACTCACGTCAATTTTTTTCTCTACTTCTTCTAGTCCACTCTTTTTGTTTTTCATGAGCTATACTCCATTTATCCTTGTCCTCCTTTATCTTCTCTCGAGATTTCCTCTTTCCCTCTGTGGCATTCATCTAAAGGAAGCGAAAAATCACCCAAATCAAGTTCAAGCTAGGCAAAGCATATTCAAGTTAAGTCACATGTGACTGGTGGGACATATTTCAAAACAGTCTCAAAACCACAATATGACCATTTTAACTATTAAAAGATGTTAAAATAGTACACGTGTTTATTGTTAAAACAAATTTTATGTATTTTTGCGTTACTGGTGGGACACGCGAAATGCATCTGTTAAAAAAAGAAATACACAAAAACCTACACACCTGTACACTTTATTTTTTTGTAGTAATTTAGAATTTTCTCCGCTTTATGTAAAATGCTCGCGCCTGCTTTATACAACTGACAAAATAGCGGAGAAATGCGATGCTAGCCTAATCAAAATGTATCCCAAGGGTAACTATGTATGAAGAAAAACTTTCCATGGATAAAAATTACAATTTTTTTTTTTAATTTTTTAATATTTTTCAACAGATTAATGACATAGTCATTTAGCTATATCTTACTACAGAAATATAGATAAATAACGGAATTTTAAAATTTATGTCGTTTTCCTATTTTACATGGAATGCGCCAAAGATAACTACGTAAAATAAAGCTGGAACGAAAAGCTTTATTTATTTTTCAAACAAAATACTTTAACAAAAATCTAGCAAAACGAAACAAAATTTACCTTTATACCATCCCAAATTTTTCTAGAAATTTTGGTAATAATATACCAAAGTGGAAACCCTGGTTGAGATTAAGATAATTGTTCATTATTATGCAGAAAACATACTCATGCAATTGGTGAGCTGTGCGGTTAATAGGAAGAAGGAAGCTTCACTTCAGTCGCACGTGGGATCCACACACCATATCCTTTTGTTTTAAACTTCAGTTCAGATACAGCTTTCTTGGAGGATGCGTCGAATTACGTATTTTTAAGATAAAACATTAAGTTAATCCATTTATATTTTAATTCCGAGATACGCATATTTTAATATATATATAGATACTATAACATATAAACTCTTGTGTCCTGGGTCTTCTCTTTTCAGTTCTTTTCCCTCGACATACTAGCAAGGAGACACGGGGTAACACCATTAATCTAATACACATGTTCCGAGATTATTTACACTATCATATTAAGGCAAGTTCGGTGCAGTAATGGTGGGCCATACTTTTGAGATTAAATACAAAATTACTGACTTTAATTTTTCAGTGTTCAAAAGCGTACATTCATTCTAGAATGCGCGCAAAAACTTCAGACTTCCTGAAAGTACTTAATCGTGCCAGACCGGAAACGAAAAGTACGGAAAAGAAAACAATAACGTAAGTTGATAAATTTTATATTTATTTGACTAAAATTTTTTTCATATAGTGTGTCATATAAGCGCGTAAATGCCTGGCAACCACGTAAACCTTGTAAACTTACTTAATTTTCTATGGAAAACTGTTTTATTTACGAGGTTTACGGTTCTACGAGGCATTTAAACGTTTAGATTAGAGATGGGCGCGGGATATCGGGACCCACGGTACTGATTTCAAAATGGCCGGGATATGTAGTATCGGGAAGGTCCGTAAAAATTTTGCGCGTGGGACGAGACCAAAATCCTTTCCCGCCACTCCCGTTAAATTCACAATCTCCATAATTTCAGAAAATCTTCTTTAAAAATTTTGTATGGAATATGCACTTTTTTATGTTTTATTGAGACGAAAACGAACAACAAAGCGAAACGAAATAGTTGGAAGGTGCCAGAACTTTAATTTTCGTTTTCCTTGAAAACGTTGTGTAACAAATGTAGTTAACGAAGCGATATTCTGCCGAAATCTGCAATAAAATCAGCATTTTGTAAACTTTAGTCCTACAATTGGCACGCCCATTTTTAGGGGTTTGTCGCCTTAAAGAAAAATCTTGCCGTACAAATATTATACCTGGATACATAGGTATTCTATCGGAATCTGCAATAAAATTTAAATTCTTGCAAAAACACGATGTTTAACACCTTAGTAAATATATCTCAACATAAGTTTTGGAAAACAAATAACAAAAATTGTTGATTCTCACGAAATAAACCATCTCGTCATAAAAAAAAAAATATTCTAAAAACAGTTCTTGAAATTTACTGGTCTTCACTATGCAAATCAACTTCAAAAAGTTCAACTGTTAATAGCCAAGTTAGCTTTAGCACAATCTTGACCATCTTATATATAAAAATATTAAGCCCGTTTCTTTAGCTTTAAGACGGCGTTAAGATGAAGTCTCTAGATGGGCAGAACCCGAGATATAACGACTTGAAGCAGGACATGATTAGTCAGAATCGCGAAAAAATGCAAACTTTGACAGATCATATCTCCAAAGAAAAAAACAAAACAAAAATTCCTCGAACACGTGTTAGATTGGGCTTGTTAGAGTTGCAATCAGAACCGCATTGTTGCGCGAATTATTAAAGTATCACGTTCTGTGTGAATTTCTAGCAATGTATTATTAGTTGGGCAGTTGCAAAAATGTTGCCATTTGTTATCAGTACGGCAGTAATGCCGTTTTTATTACGTGCTACGAACAAGTCCCTTAAGTCATGTATAGAACCCATAAAAAAAATTTGAAGCCAATCGAAAGTGTGACACCAAATTTGGTGACCGCTATGAAAAATAATGAATTTTTTTTATGTTTTATTGAAACGAAAACGAACAGCAAAGCAAAACAAATTAGTCGGAAGATGCTACGTTTTTTAAATTTTTTTTAATTTAAAATTAATTTGAAAGTCGTGTGAATTTTTTCTTTGTGATAGATTTCGGGACCCACAGCACCCGCGGTACAATTCTGAAAAACTTCGGGATGGGCGGGTTCGGGACTTAAGATTCAATACTAGTAGGTCCCGTTCCCATCTCTAGTTTAGATGAATTCCCATAAGGGTGATTCAAAATTGGAACTTTTTCGAATTTGGACTAAGGACATTCGGTTTCTTGAAGATAAGAGGCCTTCTACAATTTCCGCTTATTTGAACAAGATTTAGAGGTCGCTCAACGCTGTTGTTTGTTTTCCGGAGACAACAGATATTAAATGCATCTTTATAAACAAGTAGGTGTATTTTCATAAAGTCTTGTCGGATTTCGCTGAAATTTCGTAGGTATATTCCAAAATATCAGTTTATTGGAACACAATTTATATAAGTTCGACAAATTAGTTTTTATCATATTTATTAATTAGTAACTAAGTTTTGCTTTATAGACAATTAATATTTGCAATATTTTTTTTGTTCCTTAACCAGTATATGTAGTATACATCTAAGATCACATTATAATTCATATCAATAGTGGACCTCATCATTAAATATTATTAAACATCAAATAAAAAAACACCACATAAATATCACTCATACGCCATGTCGAATCCAGGTGTTTTCCTAGTTATTGTAAATATTAATAGTATAATAAAAATATTTTGGCGCTTACACCTTTGGCAAGTGTTTGGCCGAGCTTCTCCTCAAATTTGTGGTGTGTGCCTTGATGTTGTCACAAAAATATAAGTATTTTAGAAGAATGTTTTTACAGAACTTAATTGAAGAATGGCAAGTGGTTAGCAATGCGCGCTATCACTGCGCAAGGCCTGGGTTCAAGCCCTGGTCAAAGCAACATCGCAAAGAAAATATAGAAAAAGGTTTTCTTCGCTATCATTACAAATAACAATTAGTTCATTTTAATTGTGGAGGTCCACTATTGATATGAATTATAATGTGATCTTAGATGTATTTAGGATATGCTCAGTGGTTAAAGAATAAAAAAAAAATTATTGCAAATATTAATTGTTTATAAAGCAAATCTTAGTTACTTACTAATTAATAAATATGTTTAAAACTAATTTATCGAACTTATATAAACTGTGTTCCAATAAACTGAAATTTTGGAACCTACCTACGAAATTTCAGCGAAATCCGACAAGATTTTATGAAAATATACTTACTTGTTTATAAAGATGCTTTTAAAATCTGTAGTTTCCGGAAAACAAACAACAGCGTTGAGCGACCTCTAAATTTCTCTAAATCTTGTTCAACTAAGCTGAAATTTTAGAAGGAACTTGTTTTCACTCTTATCTTCAAGAACAGGAATGTTCTCAGTCGAAATGCAAAAAAGTTCCAATTTTGAATCTCTCTAATACCAAATATTTTATAACTTGTGAATGTGCCAATATTTTTTCGATGGTCGAGCTTTTGTTGTGGAACTCATTTTTTTCTGGTTCACAACCATAAAAAATACCACTTTGACAATTTTTCGAAATTCGAATTATTTTCGGAGCTAAAGCTATACTGGCGACCAGGCATAACACTACCAACACTATTTTTTTATAAAGAAATATACGACCTCTAAGGATTTCGATGAAAGTTGAAGAGATTGAAGGTCTAGGTGACATGAATATACGTGCAGCATATTTTGCCGATATGACATAGGGTTGCCTATTTACACGGGGCTTGAATTTTAAGAAAACGTCATACATACCTTTCTTTAAAGTGCTGTATCTTGGAAACCTTTTAACGAAACTTAATGAACAAAAATTTATTTCTTCCGTCTTATTATGGGCTTTAATTAAACATTTTTTACATAAAGGGCAACATATAAAAAACAAAAAAAAAAGTAAACATTTTCTTTTTGATTTTTTATAGCATTTTGAAAATCTTTTATTTTTACATAAAAACATTGTCTATAATGCCAACTTTAAGTACCTAAATGGGCATAATGGGCTAAATACTTAGGCGTATGGACTCTAGATCGTCTAACGCTCGAGCAATGTGATAAATAGACATTGCAATTTTGTGAAATTGTCTTTTTTTAAACGAGGAAAGGGGTGTAAAAAACAAAAACAATATGTATAAATCATATTAACTTTACAAAAGGGTCTGAAATCACGAAAATCCCTTCAAGGAAATGGCAGAATTGAACTTTGTTGCAAGTTCAAATGGGAAATCTGCTTGCGACGGGATTCGAGGAAATTTTAAGCCTTCTACCAATGGAGTAAGAATAATTTAGAGAAAAAGAAGGTGCTGTATGTTTCCAATGGGATGTCTGTAAAAAATAACTGCAACTAACTTTACAGTGGACTTTATTTCGACTATGACTACGTGCCAATTACTTTAATCCTATATTAAGCTAGTTTAAAAGGTTAAATAACATCAAGTTAGGGAACTTCATATACTTCTTAAACAAATCTTTAAATCAATAAATAATTTTTTTCTTTTTAGTTCTTAGTTTATTAAAAGCGTGTTGTTGGTTTTTTTAAACTATAATTTTGTTATTCATTAGGTTTGTTTTTTTACACTCCTTTCCTTTTTCTTGTTTTAATAAAAGGACTAACCTTGAAGCTATCATTGGAGTCGGATATTCTTTTGCAATGAGTGTTTTTGGGCGTTCCTGGAATATATTGTGTGTTTGCGAATCTATCTTGAAGCTTTTGCTTAACTTCATTTTAGTCACTCTTGGACGCATACAGCACCTTGGTTTTCTCTAAATTATTCTTACCCCATTGGTTGTTGTTGTTGTTGTCGCAGCACACAAGTCCCCATTCCCCACTGAGTTTTTGACAGTCCTTGGCCAGATATAAATCTGGGTCGTTCCGGTTACGTAGACCCGACTGTCGTGGGAACGTACCCCCATGCCGCACGTAGTATATTCATGTCACCTAGACCTTCAATCTCTTCAAATCTTCATCCAAATCCTTAGAGGTCGCGCACAGAAGTGGCCGCGGTGACATGAAATGCCTCTATAGTCAACGCTATAAGAAAAACTAAATAAATACAAGTTTCAAACTTTGTCCAAAACTTACACTGACCGCCAGTGTATTTACTTTTTCGAAATTGCTTGGATTTTATTTATTTTCTCCAGGTTGTTTATACCAATTCTGCTTATTAAAAAAAAAAAGTTAAATACCTTGCTTTCCACGCATTTTTATTTATTTTGTCTACATTTTTTTGGTGGTTATTAGCAATTTTTAAAATATTCTGGACTGCTCAATCGCTTTAACACTAGAGAGATCAAAGCCGTCAAGAGACCACATTCACGTTTTTGATAGAACATATTAACATAGCTATTGCATTTGAATCGTTTTCGATGAGTTTGAATAATTCCACTTTGTTTACGTTATTCTTATATAAAATAGTGAATATTCTAATTGAAAACCATAAAAGAAGCAGCAGCGATATGAAAGAAATCATTTTAATGCGAGACTTGTAAATTTTTGTGTTAAAAACCATCGAAAAAATTATCGAAATCGAGTCGATCTCAAATTTTCGAATTTCAGAACATGCCTGTATGGTTCAACATTTCTGAAGTGGGCCCGAAATTTTTTTTGGCGACATTTTTGCAAGTTATATTAAAAAGCTTTGCAACAAGTACCAACTATACAATACTGATTTTTTTTAGTTCGTAAAAATAAACAAGGAACCGTAATTGCCTACAAAAAATAATTGTTCAGACTAGTTTTTTTTTCAAAAGTATAATATACAATAATACTACTTATACCAAAGTTAGCAAAATCCATCAAACAAACTGTAAATAATTTTTTTTTTCAAATTAGATGTTTAAAAATTGTTTATACAATATCTCTTGAAAAAATTTAAATTTTGCAAAACCGCTTTAGGGTAAAATTTTTACCCGAAAATACTATAAGATTATTGATATAACTTCCAAAATTGTCGCTTTAAAAATCAGTGGCCCCACTTCAGTAATTTTGAGCCGTATGTATACTAATAGATGTTTTTGAAAAATAATTACCTATGTGTGGGTGATTGAAATTATTCATTACTTTTATACATTCTCACACAAATAAAATATTACAGCTCGTAATACGTAATTTATCCGCTCTTGGTAATTAAAAATTTCCGACTTTCTAATGCACCAGTGGGTAGTTGAACGAAACGTACATATTTACTGAATAATAAATTAATTCATTACTTTTAAAAATTTGTGTTTTTTGAGATTTCATCATACAATTAATTAACATGATAAGGAGAATATGTTCGGTCTAACAGATAAATAAACTTACCAACAATGGCGAAGATATGGGTCTTTTCAACTGTCTTTTTGTTTACCAACTGTATGAGTTTATCAAACTTTGATTACAATCATTACACATAACACAGCTTTGCAACAAGCTCATTCCAATCACGAGAAAATAAACAAAATCCAAACAATTTCGAAAACAATTATCACCTATAATAAGTAAATTATAAATGGTCAAATTCCACAAACAAAGCTCGACCTTGGAAAAAAATTTTTGGCACACTTTACAAATTTCGACTCATTTGGAACTGTAACATAATTTTACGTTTTTTGTTTTTGCAGGGGGAGAACATTCATTCGCAAGGATTAAATTGTGGACAATGTCTAGTTGCTTTTATATCCGTATATTAATTACACTGGATTACAAATTTTAGTTAGGTTTTTGTTCTCCAGACGCCACTATCCAATTTCAATGTAGAATTGCCCGGTGATTCCGAAAATCGAGTAAATTTTTTTCTATGGATACGTTTTCAAGATATTTTCAAGTTACCGTTATTCAGCTCAAAACATAAAGTAGTTCCACTTAATCACGCATATCTTACGAACCAATTTAACTATCTTAAAAGGAGATACGTCAAATCAAAGCTAGTGAAATTCTCCATAAACCATATATACATCGCTTTCCGATAGGGCTGATAGTTTCTGACAAATTAATTAGTCATTCCAGTTTTTTATTTTTGAATAAAAAAATGAAAAACAAAACAAACTTTAACAGAAGAAAAATTTAAAAAATAACAGGTTCTGTGCCAAGTTTTTGCATCTGTGCTAAAGCCTGTTCTGTTACAAATAAAAATTAAGTTACTACTGAAGAATATCGTTGAATAAATAAGAAATAATGAGTGGTCAAATGAAAATGCGCAAAGATTTTTTGTATGAAATATGAGCAGAAAAGCGTGTTACTCAGGTGTATGTGGCGTATGAGTAACTTTCTTTCCTGCTTATTTTTCATACAAAAAATCTTTGCGTATTTTCATTTGACCACTCATTATTTCTTATTTATTCATCGATTTTTTTCATTAGTAATTTGATGTTTTTTTTTGTAACAGAACAGGCCTTAGCACAAATGCAAAAATTTGGCACAGAACCTGTTATTTTTTTAATTTTTCAACTGTTAAAGTTTGATTTTTTTAATGATTCCAATAAAAAGAAATCAATGGAATGATTATTAGATTTGTCAGAAACTATAAGTCCTATCGGAAAATGATGTATTTACGGTTTATGGAGAATTTTATTAGCTTTCATCTGCCGCATTTTATATTAAGATTGTTAAATTGGTTCGTAAGATATACGTGATTAAAAGGAACAAATTTTTGCATTAAGCAGAATAACGCTAAATTGAAAATATCTTAAAAACGTATCCATAGAAAAAAAAACTTCATTTTAGGAATCACCGAGCAATTCTACATAGGAATTTGATAGTGGCATGCACAGAACAATTTTGCTGTAAACCAGTGTTATTAACAATCACAGCTTGATGACAGGAAGTTTCATGAATTTAAAACATGTGCTTCTTGAAATAGATACAAAAAATGCCCAAGGAATACATATATGTACATATTATACCAGCTAATACGAAAAAAACCAGCTGCTAGGAGTATTAAAAACTTAAAGTGAAATTATTGAATCGATTTACAGTACCATAATTGAGTCTGGTTGAGTCGTAAATATATTGACATCTTGAGGAATCCCTAAATGAAATTTAACTAAATATATGAAAATAAGTTAAGTAACAAATACAGCGTGTTAAGCATTGCCGCATTGCAAAAGCATAGTAACCAAACAATAATAAAGCATTAAATAAATAAAAATAAAATTTAACATACGAGCCAATATGAAACTGACTTCGCATGGAAGGCTGTTGATCAAAGAATTTGATATGGAATCCACAAATGATAAAAAATTCAATATCGATAATCAAAATCCTACCTGATAAATATGTATTTATGTATATCTAGTTTTATTTCTGCTGTTATTGTTAACGCGAAAGCGGTAGGTGAGTATGTAAATATATAAACACGTACTCTTCTATGTAGGCAGTTATACGTTGCTTCTAAATTTGATGTAATCATATGGATCTTTGAAGGCATTGTCACCGTCGCTCAATTGGGCCGCTTCATACAAGTTGATGCTCAAAATTCTGTAACCGTTTTTCCCCTGAAAATTATGTAGACACACCCAAAAGGGAAATATAGAGCGTATGTTAATCGGTAACAAAGTTCGCTGCGAGTAAATTTTTGACAAGTATGAGGTGAATAAAATTTCACTAGCTGATATGTAGGGCTCGGAATCTCATGCAAATGCATTTTTTTATTGGGCATCTTCAAATGGAAATGGTTAAGTTATCATGAAATTTCCTTCAAAATGGCATTCAATCGTTAGTGCATATTTTGCAGTAAATGCATGGTAGTGCATATTTTGGAAAAAATACCTGTTTTGCATACCTAATGCGCATATTTTACAATAAATGCATATGGTTTTTGCATATTTTTGCTCTTTTTGTTTTACAACCATTTAAATTTAGTGCGAAATCTCTTGACAAAAAAAAATTACCTTTAATCTTTTCCCAAATATTCTTCTATTTGGATAGCCAAGCGGCCATTAAGGCACTCTCTTCTACCTCTGCTAGATCTCAATTAATGGAGGACTATAGGAGAGCTGGCCTATATCTCTGATCAATACGAAACTGATTTAATATGGGTGCCGGGACATAGGGTCATTTACGGAAACGAGGAAGCGGACGAACAAGCAAGGTGCGGCTCCGCACTGAATGTGTCCCACGCAAAAATTACTGAAATTTATCACTTGAAGAGCAAGCAAAAGGTGGAACCGTACAGGATCGTCCAGGATTACCCGGCAGTTCTGGGTGTCATACGACCCACTTAAAACCAAAGCTCGCTTAGGAATGAACAAAGAAGATACCTACCAACTTACTGCAGAGTACTGGCCCGTTAGGGTACATGCCGAAAGGATTGGACTGCCCTTCAACAGGTTTTATCGCAGTTGCGATGACCCTGGCTTAAAAGAAACGTTCAAATACTGTGCGAGTATCCAGCCCTCGCAAGGATGAGGCTTAAGACACTCGCCAAGCCATTCCTGAAGAATGTTTTAGAATGCAGCTGCCTTTCTCTGAATGACGTACAAAAATTTATTAAAGCCGTCAAATGACTGCAGGTGGTACGAGTTGTGGAATCAAAATGGCATTCTTGTCACCACGATGACAATCGACTTAAACCAACCAAACATCCATCTGAACCACTATTAAACACTAGGGATGTTCTGAGATACTTCGCCGACCTAAACGCGGTTAGATCGCCGAAACAACAGCCCTTGTGGTCGGGTAAAACACGAGTCATTCCGGTACGTAGAACCGGCTGTCGTGGGAACAAAGGAGATTCGTATCCACCGATAACACTCCTTTCTCCGGTAGCGAAGACACTTGAGGCCCTGCTGCTCCCGTATTTCACGAACCACCTGACTCCAGCGAAGCATCAGCATGGTTTCCGTAAAGTGCACAGTACAACAACAGCAGTTAACGCCATAAACACTCAGATAACTCGTGGCCTTAACCGTAACCGTCCCTGTGAGAGAACGACTCTAGTAGCGTTGGACCTGTCAAAGGCTTTTGACACTGTCAGCCATTCCACGCTACTAGAAGATATAGAGGCTTCCTCTTTCCCACAGAGGCTCAAACGGTGGTCGGCAAATTATCTGAGTGGTCGACACTCGTCGGTAATGTTTAGAGACAAATCGAGCAAACTTAGGAAAATCAAACAGGGGGTTCCACAGGGTGGTGTCCTTTCCCCGCTACTGTTCAACTTTTATATTTCAAAGCTCCCTCAACCACCAGAGGGAGTCTCGATTGTCTCTTACGCCGACGATTGCTCGATCATGGCGACTGGGAATGGAATTGATGACCTGTGTTCGAAAGTAAACGGGTATCTCTCCGATCTTTCTCGCTTCTTCACTGCAAAGTGTCTAGCCCTCTCCCCTACGAAATCCTCCGCGACCTTGTTCACCACCTGGACGAAGGAGGTCAGGCTACCGCTGGGAATTCACGTCGATGATACACCAATTCCGACGGTGAATAACCCCAAAATACTCGAAGTAACATTCGACAGCCTGCTCTCCTTCTCTGCACGCGCTACCGCTATTGTCAACAAAGAACAGAGCCGCAACAAAGACCTCAAGTCGCTAGCCGGCAGTACCTGGGGCAAAGACAAAGAATCGCCGGGGACTAGTAGGACGCAGTGGATGAAGCTACAGACAGCACAGAACACCGCACTCAGGACAGCGACCGGATGCCTCCTGATGTCACCCGAACACCACCTCCATGACGAGGCGAAAATGCTCCCAATTAGGGAGCATAAAATAATGCTCTGCAAGCAGTTTCTGGTTGGGAGCCACAGATGCGGCCGCCCAAACAGACAGCTGCTTGCAGAGGAGCCCTCGCCTAGACACGTCAGGAGGTTCATTAAGCAGCCTCTGGACCCGTCAGCATAGCGACAGGCCCTTAACGGCATTCACAGGGACTCAGTCTCGAGTTATGTAGACTCTAGACCTGTGAATGCCGTTCTAGGCACACAAACACCGGGAATTGACGCGACGGAGCTCCATCTGCCTCGGGAGACAAGAACAACAATAGCCCAACTTCGCTCTGGCTACTGCAGCAGGTTAAACTCATACCTGAGTAGGCTAAATGAGGATGTGCCAAATGAGTGTCCGGCATGCGGAGAGATCCCTCACGACTCGAAACATCTCTTCGCATGCCAGGAAAACCCGACAACCCTAACGGCGTTGTCCCTGTGTACCGACCCCGTCGAGGCTGCACGCTTTTTAGGGCTGCCCTTAGTGGAACTCGACGACAACGACTGAGATATCAACCGATCTGGGCGGAGTTGTTGTAGCCGCTACAACAACAACAACTAGGGCTGTTCCAAGAATGATAGAATACAAGATTGCGCCAATCGAGCTGAGAGCAACTGGCCGTGACGTCAATAAATACCAGAATGAGAGAGCAAGACGAACTTGACAAGAAAAAGAGGAAGCATCGGACAAAAGGCGGTATTGCCAAATTTTGAATTTGAAAAAGCACCAAATTTGTATTGGTGTATTTTATAGACTTTATATGCATACATAATTTTATTGTAAGGATGCCGATTCAAATTAATATAAATCAATGTTTCTTGCACGGCGGTTGATTTCTTCTGGCATGATTGAAGGTGCTTTCACATATTTTGTTGTCGCTTATGACTGTCACTGTGCCATGATTTTGTTTAAAGNCTTTATATGCATACATAATTTTATTGTAAGGATGCCGATTCAAATTAATATAAATCAATGTTTCTTGCACGGCGGTTGATTTCTTCTGGCATGATTGAAGGTGCTTTCACATATTTTGTTGTCGCTTATGACTGTCACTGTGCCATGATTTTGTTTAAAGTTTTGTAAAGTTGCTTACCACACTTACGATTGCTATGAATTTTGCTTCCATTTTTTTTTAAGATTTTCTAATTTGGTGTCTTCAAACTAAAAACAAAAGCACCAAAAACGCGCCAAGCACCAAACTCAAAAATGTTCGCGTTTTGAATACCCACTAAATTTGGTGCGAAAAGCATGAAGTTGGCAACAGAGAATGTAAACAAAAGTATTTTATGACGTCAGCGATTAAGTGGATGCTGTCAAATCGACGAAGAGAGGGTTAGCGGTCCGCGAATGGCGCGACCTTTATTTTCTGGATCGTGGGGCTGTTCAGGATGATGTTGAAATGGTCTTGGATTTGCAGTTGGAATTGTATTCGTAAATTTTATGGTTGCTGCCATGGTAACCGTGTGCATTTTATTGCTGTGAATTTACAAATACAGCGAATGTGCAAATGCAAGAGCATATTCACAAGATCCTGAACAGCCCTAATATGTTTCTATTTAAACAAGATTGTAACGTCTGCTTTAATATAAACTAATTTCATACGTAAATATGTGCTGTATTTTGAAGTGAATTGTTATCGTTATTTTCTTGTGACAATACATTCGTTATTTATTTTTGTACGTACACACATAAGGACAAAGTGACTATTTACGACGACAAAAGTAGAAAAACAAAAGTCTTTAAATCTTATCACACTTAACTTTCTAATACTCCTTATAAATCAGTCCACATTGCAACACACAAATTTTGGCTTTTAACGCAACGCAGCAGCTTTAGCAGAAGCGCAAAGTTGGGTTTACTATTGTGCGTCGAATTAAATAATTTTTTGTTTGAAGCGATGATAAAATTGTTTCGCTTGTCATTTTATTCTTATTAACAACTAATGGTTTTGTCCACATGGAAAGTGAGGCATGAGGTATGTACTTTATTTTGCGATTTTTTTTTAGTAGTATAGTTGTTTGTAAAATGGGTATAATACGTATTTTATAAATTTCCTTTTTTTATTGAAACAATTTTTAAATTTTTATATTAGTTACAGTTATAAAAAAAGTTCCAACGAGTACAGCAATTTCTTTTCAACAGTTCGAAAATCCAACAAATTGTCAATGTAAAAATATCACGAACTCGTCCCCCTTTTTTTTATGAAACTTGGTATTCAGAAATCCTCGTTATCTTTGATTACGAAATTCAAATTAAATTTTCAAAATTCAAAATAGGTTCAAATGGTGCTAAAGATAATGCAATGCGATAAAAGTAAAACGCCTATTGTTCGGGACGCCATATTTGATCCGCCTTTTTGAATTCTTGAAATTATAATATCAATTTCGAAATCAATGACGACGAAAATCTCTGGATACCAAACTTCATAACAATATATTTTGATTTTTTAAAATTAAATATCAATTTCGAAATCAGTGATGACGAACAGCTCTGGATACCAAGCTTCATAAAAACCTATACATTTTTTAATAAATCGTCCGCCTTATTAGATCCGCCATTTTGAATTTTGGAAATTTAATTTAATATTCGAGTTCAGTGACGACGAAAATCCCTAATTAACAAATTTCATTGAAATCTGTCGAATAGATACATTTTTGAAGAAATCGTCCGCCATATTGGATCCGCCATTGTGAATTTTGGAAATTTAATTTAATATTCGAAATCAATGATGAATATCCCTGAATACCAAATTTCATTGAAATCTGTCGAATAGATACATTTTTGAAGAAATCGTCCGCCATATTGGATCCGCCATTGTGAATTTTGGAAATTTAATTTAATATTCGAAATCAATGATGAATATCCCTGAATACCAAATTTCATTGAAATCTGTCAAATACATATGGAGTAAACATTTTTGTCGTCCTATATTGTCGATTCGTCCCTATGTGCGACAACAAAATATTAGGAAAATATTTTTAATTGCATATTTCACTTGTTTATAGCGCATATTTTTGACTTTTGAGTGCATATTATATGCGCATATTTTCGATTTTTTAGTGCATGAGATTCCGAGCCCTACTGTTGAGACTAGTGAAACGTTTTGGCAAATGCATAGAAAATGTTGACAATCGCAAAGATAATCGGCCCTATTGCGAATTTCTCATGAACAAATATTCCCAAAAATTATAAAGCAAAACAAAAACAATGTTTCTCAATTTGTTTTTGTTTAGCAGGTTAAATTACACTGTGGAACAAGAGTGAGGGGTGAAAATAGAGGCTAAATTAGAAGACCCGTATCGCGGAGTTTGTTTATGTTAGTTCGAATTTTTTTTTAATCGACCTTCGAACTTTGCAGTCAAATGCCGATTTTCAGCATATTGTTTATATGGTTTTTTGGCTATAACTCGTCGACTAATTGATATTTTTTCAATCTGTTAAAGCCAAATTATTGCTGTGCAACAATTAAAATTAAAAAAAAAAATTGATTTAAAAAATTTTTGTAGTGCTTATGAAGTAAAATGTTGGAATTTTTTTTCATGCTTTTTGAACATATTTTCCACAAAACTAAGTCTTTTTTGCTTTCTGTTTGATCTATAATATGCTTCTCAGTTTCTTCAATAAATTTCATTTGAAAAGAAAACAATCATAATACAAAACTTGCGTTTTCCAGCTTAATATTAATTTACTTCTCATTTCTTATGTACCAATTTTTTCAGTGTTGGTTTTGAAGAAACATTGAAAAAGAAATTATAAAAATATTGAAAAAAATATAATATTGAAATGTTAGTTATGAAAAGTTTTGAGTAAAAAAATTAAATAAATTAAATTAAAAATTTTTTGAATNCAAATGGTGCTAAAGATAATGCAATGCGATAAAAGTAAAACGCCTATTGTTCGGGACGCCATATTTGATCCGCCTTTTTGAATTCTTGAAATTATAATATCAATTTCGAAATCAATGACGACGAAAATCTCTGGATACCAAACTTCATAACAATATATTTTGATTTTTTAAAATTAAATATCAATTTCGAAATCAGTGATGACGAACAGCTCTGGATACCAAGCTTCATAAAAACCTATACATTTTTTAATAAATCGTCCGCCTTATTAGATCCGCCATTTTGAATTTTGGAAATTTAATTTAATATTCGAGTTCAGTGACGACGAAAATCCCTAATTAACAAATTTCATTGAAATCTGTCGAATAGATACATTTTTGAAGAAATCGTCCGCCATATTGGATCCGCCATTTTGATTTTCGAAAATTGAACATCAATTTCGAAATCAGTGACGACGAAAATCTCTGGACACCAAGCTTCATAACAATATAAACATTTTTTAAGAATTCGTCCGCCATATTGGATCCGCCATTGTGAATTTTGGAAATTTAATTTAATATTCGAAATCAATGATGAATATCCCTGAATACCAAATTTCATTGAAATCTGTCAAATACATATGGAGTAAACATTTTTGTCGTCCTATATTGTCGATTCGTCCCTATGTGCGACAACAAAATATTAGGAAAATATTTTTAATTGCATATTTCACTTGTTTATAGCGCATATTTTTGACTTTTGAGTGCATATTATATGCGCATATTTTCGATTTTTTAGTGCATGAGATTCCGAGCCCTACTGTTGAGACTAGTGAAACGTTTTGGCAAATGCATAGAAAATGTTGACAATCGCAAAGATAATCGGCCCTATTGCGAATTTCTCATGAACAAATATTCCCAAAAATTATAAAGCAAAACAAAAACAATGTTTCTCAATTTGTTTTTGTTTAGCAGGTTAAATTACACTGTGGAACAAGAGTGAGGGGTGAAAATAGAGGCTAAATTAGAAGACCCGTATCGCGGAGTTTGTTTATGTTAGTTCGAATTTTTTTTTAATCGACCTTCGAACTTTGCAGTCAAATGCCGATTTTCAGCATATTGTTTATATGGTTTTTTGGCTATAACTCGTCGACTAATTGATATTTTTTCAATCTGTTAAAGCCAAATTATTGCTGTGCAACAATTAAAATTAAAAAAAAAAATTGATTTAAAAAATTTTTGTAGTGCTTATGAAGTAAAATGTTGGAATTTTTTTTCATGCTTTTTGAACATATTTTCCACAAAACTAAGTCTTTTTTGCTTTCTGTTTGATCTATAATATGCTTCTCAGTTTCTTCAATAAATTTCATTTGAAAAGAAAACAATCATAATACAAAACTTGCGTTTTCCAGCTTAATATTAATTTACTTCTC
>NW_016157791.1:4707-11769 GCF_001687245.7 Rhagoletis zephyria | reverse complement strand
CGCTTCCATTTGAAATAAGGTAACTATAGAGTGTGCATATTTTGAATTCGTAGATTTTTCTAATATCTTTGTCAGAGTGCACAATTTAAACATGTTAACGATTGAAAACTATTTTCGTTTCAGGTACAGAGGAAAGAAATCTCCAGATGCAATACTCGCTGAAATTTGTTGGTGGTATAAAAACACCTTTGAAGAAGAGGAAGACGAGGAAAAAGAGGAAGAAGGGGAAGACAAAGATGAAATTCCAGAATATCTGTTGGACGAAATTATCGACCTTTCTGATGATGATGACGATGACCAAGATATTAGAGAGAGCAGTGATGTTGATCCACAGCCGCCTGCTAAACGGCAACTGGCCAAATCATTAATTTAATTTATTTAATTTTTTTACTTAAAACTTTTCATAACTAACATTTCAAAATTATATTTTTTTCCATATTTTTATAATTTCTTTTTCAATGTTTCTTCAAAACCAACACTGAAAAAATTGGTACATAAGAAATGAGAAGTAAATTAATATTAAGCTGGAAAACGCAAGCTTTGTGTTATGATTTTTTTCTTTTCAAATGAAATTTATTGAAGAAACTGAGAAGCATATTATAGATCAAACAGAAAGCAAAAAAGACGTAGTTTTGTAGAAAATATGTTCAAAAAGCATGAAAAAAAAAATCCAACATTTTGCTTCATAAGCACTACAAAAATTTTCTAAATCATTTTTTTTTCAACTGTAATTGTTGCACAGGTCTCTAGCAATAATTTGGCTTTAACAGATTGAAAAAATATCAATTAGTCGACGAGTTATAGCCAAAAAACCATATAAACAATATGCTGAAAATCGGCATTTGACTGCAAAGTTCGAAGGTCGATTAAAAAAAAATTCGAACTAACATAAACAAACGCCGCGGTACGGGTCTTCTAATTTGGCCTCTATTTTCACCCCTCACTCTCAGAATCGACCTAACTTTTGCTAACCTGAATTTGTTCCAAAGTGTTATGGGAACTATTTATTAACAAGGAATTGGCGATAGGGCTGAATAATAATTTTGCTGCCCCAAATATAAACAAAAACATTAAAATATTAGAAAATGGAGTTTCTGGTGGCCAAATTAATTAGTCTTACACTATATTAAATATTTCTTGTAAATACTTATGTATCTTTAATATTTCAAAAGCTTTGATTGTTTAAAATTAAATCGGAAGCATTTGTGTATATTCAAAATTCCCTTCTAAAATCATGTCTCGTACTTTTAGATCAAATGACTTTTTTTAAATTTTGTGCAATGTTTTTGTCATTGGACGCCAAGGATCAAGGGTGACACAAAATTCCGCAGTATCAAGAAAGCGTCTTAAATTTTATATTCACTCTCATTGCGAGAGTCGTGTCGAATGCAAGTCGTTTTTCGAGAGTCGAATCGTTTCGAAAATTCCACGTCATTGCCTAAAATTTCCACTCGACTAGTGTATTAAAATGGAAAAACTTGGCAGCACTGTATAGTTTTCGACGATTTTGGTCGTTTACTTATTTCATTACGACAATAGACAATGCTACTGTTGTCGAGTCGTACAATTTAGCCTAATTTACGACTTACGCAATGAGTCTGATTATCTATTTTACATCCACTGGATACTGTTTGCAAGTGTTTTCTAACCAGACGTTTTCGCATTCACAACATCTGTTTTTTGTGTCTACCGCATCTACTCAATTTTAGAGTAACGTAAAGCTGGTTTTCACTATGGGCTTGTTCGAGATGCAATCACAATCGCAGTGTTGCGCGAATTATTCATGCCTATTATGGTATCCGACAGATGGTTGCGGAGGGAGTTTTACTCACTTTTGACAGAATTTGCTATTATCGAAAACGCTCGATAATGCAGTTTGCGGATGAGTCAAAAGAGGTTAATGCAGTTTGCGAATGAAATAAAAAAGTGGCATCATTGAAAACGCATCCGATCCGTGATTCGTACAAATTTCTCTATCTGTCATTCACGCGCCATTGTGCTGCGGATACTAAAAACGATAAGATGGATAGCAATAAAATGTAAGAAAAATCACAATTATTTATCCCTTTAATATTGTAATATTGTAAAAAACACAAACTTATGTGTTTTAGGAAGCGTACAACGACCAGGGAGCAATTTAAATGTTTAGTTTCCAAAATGAAGGAGCATCCGGACATAGCAAAAAATTTTACTAAAAATGCACCTGATTTGGTAGAAAGATTTTGGGAAAGTGTGCGAGAGGAGTTGAATTCGATTGGACCGCCATCAAAAACCATTGCCGAATGGAAAAAGGTTTGCGAAATGTTGAAAAGCTAAAATATATTATTCACTAAGTTTGAACCACAGGTTTGGTCGGACTATAAATCGGCGATAAAGAAGAAGCTCGCGCATAACAAAAGAGAGCTACAAGCGACTGGTGGAGGAGTAAATAGGGAAATTCCCTTAACATCTATGGAAGAAGAAGTTGCTACCCTTGTGTGTCTTAATGATTGCGTTGGTGGTATTAGAAACTCCAAACAGTTTGGAGTGCCACAGGGGAGAAATTATGATGACGCAGTTCCATCTACATCGAGAAATGTTCCACAGATGAGAGCTTCTGCTACGAGAGATGTACCGCAGGAGAGAATATCTGAGGACACTTCTCCACCTACTCGGAGAGATTACGATGGTATTGAAGCTCATGAAGACGTAAATATTGAGAATGACCAAAATATTTCTAACCAAAGAAGAAAAAAGAGACCCGAGCAATTCGATTTATTAGAGAAGCAAATAGGGGTTCAAGAAAGACTGTACGAAAAAGTGTCTGAGGCTGTTGAGAACCAACAGGAATATTTTCAACACATGAGGGACCATTTAAAAAGACTGAATAGATCAGTAGAGAGGCTAGGCGACCAAAAAAAGAAAAATAATGAAATTCTTCAGAATACTCTTGAATAGATTAAAAGACATAACGCTGTGATGCAAAAGGCTGCTATTGAAAAATTAAGATTAAAAAGGGAACTTTTAAATATTGAGTTAAATAACGTCAACAGACACCTTAATTCTTAAAATAAGTGGGACCTGGCAATTTTTTTATGAGATTTTTTTTTTTATTTTATATTGGATTTTTTTTTATGACTGAAGTGCCTGAATACTTTCTGAACATGAAGGCTTTATTATTAAGTTTTTTTTCTGTTTTTGAAAATACTGTGTATGTTAACCAATGAAGTGATATGATTTTATTTTTATCTACATCCTTAGTGTGTAGACAACTTTGTGCAACACTTTGCCAGGAAGGCTTTTTACTTAAATATTAAGAAATATGTATCAAAATGAATTTTGTGATAATAAATAATTTTATTTTACAAAAAGCTACGTAACATCTCATTGCGAATTTGAGTTGCTTCATTTGTATATCGTTGAGGTTGTACAGGTTCGCCTACATATTCATCGGGTTCGTAGACTTCCTCCTGGTATTCGTCGGAAATATTATAATGTATTCGAATGTTGTGAAGTGCTGCCGCAACGTTTACAATTTGAACCACTTTCTCAGGAGCATAATGTAGTTGGCGAGCAGAAAGGAGACATCGGCACCAGTTCTTCCAAACGCCTATGGTCCGTTCAACAATATTACGGCCTTTACTATGGCTTTTATTAAATCTGCTTTCTGGACTATCAACGCCTGCACTTCGAAAGGGTGTTATAAGCCAGGGTAACAGTGGATATCCAGACTCACCTATGGAAGATCGATCATTGNGTGAAGTGCTGCCGCAACGTTTACAATTTGAACCACTTTCTCAGGAGCATAATGTAGTTGGCGAGCAGAAAGGAGACATCGGCACCAGTTCTTCCAAACGCCTATGGTCCGTTCAACAATAATACGGCCTTTACTATGGCTTTTATTAAATCTGCTTTCTGGACTATCAACGCCTGCACTTCGAAAGGGAGTTATAAGCCAGGGTAACAGTGGATATCCAGATTCACCTATGGAAGATCATTACAGTTAAAATACGCACTTTGATTATTCGTTATTTTTTTGTACCTAGCAGTCTTGTGCTTCTGTCTCCATTTTCATACTGCGCTTGGAAGAAGGTGGAAGCATCACTATTTTCCCAAATAAAAGAATCGTGACTTGCACCTGCATACCTACTGTTCACATACCTTATTCTTTGCTTATAGTCACATATCTGAAAATGCAAAATAAAAGAATATAAATAAATAATAAATTAAGGAAGTTCAAACTCATTTAGTTCTTACTATCATTGCATTAACACTGTAATATCCTTTCCGATTATAATAAAGGTGTGCATTGCCTGCAGCTGGTTTAAGAATTTTAATGTGAGTACCGTCAACACACATGACAATTCCAGGAATTCTAGTTTTTTCGAAAAAATATCTTTTCGCTTCAAGTTTTTCATTGTCTGTCATTGCTAAAGTAATCCATCTGGGACATAAAGTGGCTTCTAAGATGTTTAGTACATCAGAGAGTACTACAGAGACTGTGGATTGTGCCATGCCAATATTAAAATCTTGGCCAGTACCATTCTGATAGCCCCCTTCAGCTAAAAACCTTAAACAAGCTTCTAATTTAAGCTCTGGTGTTATGGAACATGATCTTCGAACTGGAGGCAATTTCTGGATTAATAATTCTAAAACGTACTTGAATGCTAACTTGTTAAGCCGGAACTGTTTTACAAATCTGTATAAGGAACTCGCATGTTAAAATGAAATAAAGACTTCAATAAATTTACTCACACCTCATCCGGCAACTCGAATACATTCACAACATTATCCCTGACTTTCCTTCTAGTCCGTCGCATATCACTCCTGGTGTTTTCATCGAAATCAATACAAAAAGCCACAGAATCCATTTAATATTTGCAATAAATTTCACCAATGTTAACAAAAATCCTTCACACATATAAGCACAGCTGATTATGTTGGCAATACAGTTCACAAGAGGCAACGCAGTGCATCCGTCGGTATCAATAATAGCGTTTACTTAAAAAAGTGAATCGAGTACGGATCGGATTAGATCCGAGCGGATGGAATCCGTCGGATACCATAATAGGCATGATTAAAGTATCACGTTCCGTGTGAATTTCTAGCAACGTTTTATCAATTGGGAAGTTGCAACAGTATTGCAAATTTTCTTCAGTGCTGCAGTATTGCTGCTTTTATTACGTGCCTCGAACAGGCCCTATGTCATATTTTGACGCCAAAATTTGTCGACATATTTTGACACAACTTTATCTCCTTTATCCATACCTTTACCGATAATAAATATGTGCCAAAACCAGACAGATCGTCGGTTTACCAGAACACGTACACGACTTAAGACTCGTCCTCATCGAAATCCATCAATATAGTGCTTTTTAATCCCATTTGACAATGCGTTTTCACTTATTTGACGAAAAATGCCATTAAATTTGACATAGTGAAAATAAGCCTTAGCTCTTGAAATTGCCAAAAAGATTGTTGCAACTTCTTTCTTTTGAAGGCTATACAGCTGGCTTGGTTTGAAATATATTCTTCAACATGACTGAACTTGCTTTGCAATAATATAGAAGGGATTTAAAAGCCCTTGCGAGTGTCGACTAGTAGTAGATAAACGACTCTTATTCGATTATCGCTTTTCCATGCTATTGTGCATGTCGATTTCTCGTTCAATAAGCGACTGTGAATAGTTTTTTATCGCTCATTTTTCTGCAACGGTTTGTTTGTAGAAGGATGAGCGACTATAAACTATTCACACGCACTTATTGAACGAGAAAACGACCTTGAAAATACCACGCATAATCTATAATAGACTAACAGTCGTTTATCTACTACTAGCCGACACTCGCAATAGGGGTGAATATTTTACACAAATCCCGATTTTTAATGGATAAATGGGTTTCGTCTGTAATAGAGGTTATCTGAATTGAAATAAAGAATAAATACGGATGGTATTTACTATTTATTCTCTTCAATTCAATTGGAATTTTTCTTAAAATACTTCCACGTGGTACATATTTTTGATAAAATAATGGAAGACTGTGCCTGACAAAAATTAAGTTCGCATTAAAACATTTTTTTTTTTCCAAAAATGCGCAAAGTGCTTGGGCAAATCATTCAAGTTTAGTTATATATAATGCCTCGCGGATATAACTTAAACAGATTCAGAAAAAAACCTTGCGCATTTTGGGGAAAAGACGGATTGAAAAATTTACCATGAAAAAAATTAGTTTATTACAAGTTATTCCTTATATCTCAGAAACCAATGAAATTATGCAATGATGAAAATCTGTAAAACAATCAACACACATCGCTTCATCAACAGCATTATACCTTCTAAACTTATACAGCCCAATCCTAAATATTCTCGCGGAATTTCTCCTTTGCGAATTTTAAAATCCTCTAAGAAAAAATCCTCCAATTCTAAATTGTCGGGGAGAAGGATTTTTGAGGAGTAGGATTTTTTCTCTTTCTATCTTTCGAAATCAGCTGTTATGCTTATTGTTGACAATTTTTCGATGATTTGCCAATGTGATTTTTGCATGTTTTGGCGAAACTTTATTAATTGTGGTTGATTCGGAAACTTAAAAATGAATAGCTTAGCGTTAAATATGGTAGTGAGAGAAATTAGTGAGGAAGAAAGGCAACAAACAAACGCGCAACGATTGGCGAGGAGGAAACTGCGCGACTTAATGAACCCCTTGGAGTTGCCTCAACCTTTGTGAGTAAAGGAGTTCAGAAATATGTGTTAAAACAACTAACTATTTCGTTTTCTACTTCTATAAATAGATTTGAAAAGTATTTCAGGTTGAATAAACCGGCGTTTGAATACTTGCTAGAAGTGGTAACGACTCATACACAGCCAGGTAGGAAGCAGTTTGCTGTTAAACCTATAGTGAAGTTGAGCGCCTGTTTGCGCTTTTTTGCGGAAGGTGGTTATCAGACGGGTGTGGGAAAAGACCACGACGTTGGACTAGCGCAGTCTAGTTTCTCCAAAGCACTCGCCGACGTGCTACGTATATTTGAGACGTATCTATGCCCACGGTGGGTACAGTTTCCAGTGACAGCGGAAGAAAAAAGCAAAAT
>NW_016157791.1:2102-2747 GCF_001687245.7 Rhagoletis zephyria | reverse complement strand
AAAACATTCAAAAACCAAAAAAAAGCGGTCGTACCAAATTAAAAAAAAAAAAAACTTTACAAAAGTGGTAGAAAACACATGAGTGGCAAAAGAACAATAAAACCAAAAACAAAATAAAACAAAACTATAAAACTGCGACCATGCTGTACCACCAGTCCTAAGCACGACATAACGGCATCGCATACACGCCAGGCCTTAACGGCATCGCAACTACGCCACGCGGTCCGTGCTGTACCACCAACGCAAACCGCTAGACCAGTGCAAACCGCTATAACGGCGTTAAAACCACGCCATCTACAAGTGTCGCTATGCCAAGGCGCGACACGCAGCGGTAAACAGCAACAACAACNGCAGGAAGGTGACTTCGTGGGATCTGATGGTATGAACATACATACATATGTACTTTACTTTTTACCTAAACATTTTTAAATTAAATACAACTGTACACTAAATTTGAATACAACAAAATTTTTTTCCTTATATATACTTATGTACATACTAGCGTGTAAAATGTTTCCACGCAACTTTTCTTAAAATTTAACAATTTAAAATTTTTAATAAACAGTGCCTTGCAAAGTGCTTAACGAAAACTTTTCCAAAACGTTTAATTCAAATTTTGATATTATCAAACAAACATTTTTTTTT
>NW_016157791.1:0-1968 GCF_001687245.7 Rhagoletis zephyria | reverse complement strand
GTTTGTCAAATGCCAGATTTTGATACTGCATTTAAAGATTTGCGTACTGATTTTGCAAAAGTTACAAAGCGTGTGTTATAAAGTCGTCCTATCTCAACAAAAAAAGGGCAAGTTAGAGGAATATAAAGAATCTTTAATAAAAAGTTATAACAACATTTTAATACTAGGAAATTCGCACTTCAAACAAAGGGTTAAGCCAAAGTCATTAATTGAAAGTTTATCGCGGTGTAGAGAAAAGCTACTTAAGTGTTTTTATAAAACTGGCGAAATAAAAGTACCAGAAGATTTCGACGAATTAATTACAGAAAACGTTTTGTATTCGGACGCAGATTCCGACGAAGAATTTGCTGACGCACGATCAACTGGCACCTTTGAAGTTTATAGTATTAAAAAGAGTCGTTCCTTGTCTTTTCTGGAAGATTTTTTGGGATTCGACGACCCCCCTTACGTAACCACTAGCTCACCAAATATTAACTTTTTTCAAAATACCAACGCAAAAATGGCAACACCTGAGCAAAAGAAATCATTTATAAGTTTATGCGCCTCGATTATAAGGGAAAACTATAGTGGTGGCCCGCTATCACTTGCCTCGTTTATTGATAAAATTACCCTTATTGAAGAATTATCAGACGAAAGCCTCACTACAACATTTATTGCATTTTTGAAATCCAAACTTGAAGGTAAAGCTCGCGAGTCCCTACCAACGCAAATAAGCTCAGTTAGTCAAATTAAAGAAGCGCTGTCAAACAAAATAAAACCAGATAACTCGAAAGTTGTCGCTGGTAAAATTGCAGCTTTGAAAGTGCATAACAACAATTATTCAGATTTTGCGAAACAGGTAGAGGAGCTCGCAGATTCCCTGGAGCGTTCGCTTATTATTGAAGGAATGACACAAGCGAAAGCTCACGAGATGGCAGTTGAGCAAACAATAAATGTTTGTAGGCTCAACAGCCGTTCAGATATGGTAAAGTCAATACTAGCATCGTCAACCTTCAGCGACTCGAAAGATGTTGTAGCGAAGATGATTGTGGAGCACGACAATATAATAAAAGAGCGGCAGGTGTTGGCTTTTAGGTCACGTCCCATACGGACAAATAATTTTCGAGGAGGTTATAGAGGCAGCAATAACTACAGATATCACAATAACAATTTTAGGTTTAACGGCAATTCAAATAGACACAGCGGCAATACTAGCTATCGAAACAACAATCAGAATAGGAATAATAGTTTCAGTAATAGACGAAATAACTACAATAATAGTAACAACAGTCAGGCTTCAAGCAGTAGAAATAACAATCAAACGCGTTCAAATACACGAAATTCTGCCAATGTTCGGACTTTAAACGCCGAAGCCCCTCAGGCGCGAACACTGGGGGAGCTAGACTTAAACAACTAACGACTTTTACAGACGAAAAATCCATTTACTGCCTAAATCTCAACTATTCCGATTTCATTGAAATAAATTGTAGTGATTCTCACAAACAATGCACTTTTTTAGTAGACTCTCAAGCAGACATTTCGCTTATAAAATTTTCAAGCCTAACAAGCAAATCCGCAATAAGTAGCAATAACATTATCTATATCACGGGCGTAACATCAGAAACGGTCCAAATNACATTTCGCTTATAAAATTTTCAAGCCTAACAAGCAAATCCGCAATAAACAGCAATAACATTATTAATATCACGGGCGTAACATCAGAAACGGTCCAAACCTTGGGCACAATAAATACAAATTTGGTAGTATCAGACATTTTCATTCCGCACACTCTTCACGTTGTAAATGACAGCTTTAACATTCCTTCGGACGGCATACTCGGAAAAGACTTTTTAAAAATAAACAAATGCATAATTAACTATGCAAACGATAGCATAACCATTGGTTTGGGGACAGAAAGGATCAGCGTTTCTATTTTTCATGGTACTACTACCGACAGCTTAGTAATTCCACCTAGATGCGAAGTTTTTC
>NW_016157790.1:193899-204765 GCF_001687245.7 Rhagoletis zephyria | reverse complement strand
GCCGAGTGAATGCAGATCCTACTGATTCAATCATTTTACAGCTCTGATACATACATATAATCTTTGCCTTACTAGGATGTTAAGGATACAGTTTTTTTCCTACAGGTCTTTTCTACACCCACATACAACGCATTCGAGCTGACGAAATACCTTTGCTCGGTTTGCTCACACACTTTCCTTGTGAGCAGCATTTGCTTCTGGCTATTCTCTGCGTACGTTAGTACTTATGTTGCTTGGTACCAGCAGAAATTACGATTTCACAGAGCGTAAAATGGAGAGGCTCGCCCATCCATATGAGTGCTTACACATGTACATACATATTAACAAGCCTGAATGGTTATGTGCCATGTTGTATTTTATTCCATCACACATACCAACCTATTAAGCATTGCCATTTGCTCGGGTGAACAGTTGACCGACCTGACTATTGAACAGCGAGGCCATTGAGGCCACAGGAAGTCAAATTCAAAATTAATGATGTTTGGCAGATTCTCCTAAGCGTGTAGTCATTTTGATTTGATTTCATTGCCTGCAGCATAGCAGCATGAGGTAGCAAAACGCTGCACATTCAACGCACGTCTTCCGGCGCTATAGGCATGCGACTGCTTTGCCCTGTCTTGCTTGCTCCCTTTTTGGCTTATCATTAGCAAAGCTATCCTGTGGACATACATATGTATGAGCAGAAGTATAGGTAAGCTCTGATTTGAGTCCTCCTCACTTGTGTAAACAGGTATGTATTCTTAAGTGCTGCTGTCATACTACCTTTTGATGGAGTGCTATCTATGTATTTTTGTTGCCACCACACATACATACATATTTCTATGGAAGAAATCCTATTCGATGTACATATGTATGTATGTAGTTGATGTGATCTGAATATCCATATGTGTGTATTTAGCATATAAAGGGCGCACTTAATTTCACAAAAAAATTACAGTAAACGCTTCATCATTGCATATTTTCTTTAACTTAATGATGAGTTTTTGCGCTTCCTGGATCCTGGATAAATAAAAAAATATAAAGCCAGTTTAATATTGAAAAGTGGGTGTACTTTTTACAAGCCTTTATTATATTTACTATGTATGTATGTTTGTTTGGCTCAATTCATGAAATCAATTTTAACCAGCTTCCCGATGAGCTTTGGAGTTGAAACTTAGCTCAGAACCCGATGGCAATGCAATATGAAAGGAGTCGACATATTTCAAAAACCCACATTTATAGTTCAACATATGGCGAGAATCTGATTTAGTTTATGTTTATAATATACACCTACATACACATACATGAAAAGGAATAACCCCACAAAAGACAGCTTGTTTTAAATTTTTTTTTTTATAAATGTTAACTTATTTTATAAAATCAATTTAATTGTTAATATCATCGGTCGATTACAGATGGTAACCGAATTTCAGCTGGCAACTAGCAACTGCATTTCCGTGGTTGCCGCGAAAATTTTGCTTGAGAAAATCTATTTCGTTTTTCACTTCAGCTTTCTTCAGCTTATTTACACTCAAGTATTTGTTGGTGGTACTTCAAAATTCTGTTATCTTCTGCTTTACATCACTTTACTCTAGTTGCAATTCATAATATACATTTACATTCATTACCCATAAATATCATATCAAGTCATATGCGAAAACTCTTAAAGCCGGCTTTTTCCGGCAAATTCATCGACAAAACGCTCCAGTTGATGACCATTTCACAACTTTCGTTGAGTTTGATAATTTTTCGTTAGTAGAAGGAACAGTGTTCCAGCCAAGGAATTATGAAAAGAGTGGAAAAAATGGAAGTCTGATTGACGCAAGCTTAGGCGAGTATAACCAAAATTGTGTGATGGTTTCATTCAAAACGTTCAATTGCCGACAGTATACATCCGAATTGATTGTTCGGGTGCTCGGCTTTTGAGACGAATTATCATGTCGGAACCAAAGCCGTTTTCATTCCACATTGTTGTAAATAACCCACTCCTCAGCATTCCTTCACGTGTCAGCTGCATATCCTACAATTTTTCAGTCATCAAATGTCGCTCTCTATCCGCGGGGCTCGGGCTCAGGTTTGCCAGGTGATTAATGAATTTTAAACAAAATAGTTGAATCGTTAATTATATAAGTACGTCCTTGGTCGCTAAGGGTTGATCAACATCCAAAAACTATGGCTACCTGCCGAGTGCATATCTTTCTTGCAAAAGCTGTTGTGTGGGTCCCCCAATTACCCGATACACACCCCTAATAGGAAGTAAAGCTTTATACAAAAATAAAAAACTGATCCGAATTTTCATTATTTATTTATTTATTTATTTGACTTAGTCAATTACATTCGTCATCGCATTAAATCAAATCGAAACTTATTAAAAAATAATATATATATCTATAAAGATATTTTCCATGTATCTCATGTTTGCGTCTATGTTTATATGTATGTATGTATGTATGTATGTATGTATGTATGTAAATGACTCCATGGGAGTGCAAAGTCCATGCTGCTTTCCTCGCTGTTGTTTTGTTTGTTTATTTTTCGCAGCTTTTTTTATTGTTTTCCACTTCGGCGCAAATTTGTGAGTTAAAATGGACCGACAATGTGATAAAATTATTTTATTTCTAGTTTAATTAGATACATTTGTCACAGTTCAGAACTAAAATACAGCGTTCTTTGTCTTTTAATACTACAATTTTCGAAATTATAAAATTACAAAATATAACACTTATTAAACGTAAACACATTCGCGTGTGTCTAATAATAATAAACATATGTACATACATATATGTATGTATTTTTTTTTCGTTTTCGTTTTTGTCTTTGTCTTTGCCTTGGTTTTGGTTCTGGTTTTGGTTTTTGTTTTTTTTTTTTTGGTACATAACTGATTACATAGAATATCCGCTTCTTGAAGTTTATGTGGAGCGAACATATTCAGCTAACGGTTAATTAACCATTTCACTATTATTAATTACATTACAACTACAACTATAAAATTCGACTAACGACGCATTACACATACATATAAGTATTTTCGTTTCTAACGATTTCATGCAGACATAATAAAATTCTTGAGTAGTCTTCTTCTTCAAGATCAGAGATCAAAACCACTACACTTACACATCTCTAACTACTTGTAAATGTATTGTAACTTCACTTAGTACATCTGTCAATGAATTTAGTCACTTTCCATTAATAAACACAACTACTTATTTACGTAGATAGACAGAGTCACACATATTTATGCATAAGTTTGGAGTAGTTTTTAAAGAGTTGTGGAGACAGAAATTCAGACACAGACACAGAGAAAGACAGTTGGTTGTTGAAATGTTGTATGGGTAAATGGAGTATTAAGAATGGTGTGTATTTGGTAGTGGAAGTGAGAAAACAGCCAGGTACGCTTCCATATTACACGCCTTAGAGTATGCAACACGAGCGTTCCATCTTTTTCTCAATCTTTGGCATTTCTTGCAGCGCCAGCTCGACATGCTTCCGCGCCAGCCACGACTGCTTCTGCAGCCGATTCACTACAATGCGATACGCCCCAATTATATCGCTGCGTGGACCATTTTGTAACGCCGCACGTAGCATTTCCGAGCTGATGCCCAGCTCGTCCAGCAGCTGACGCGCTTCATACTCCAGTGGCTTCACCAATGTCAAATCATCGGTGTCGGTTGGCAGCATAATGAGCTCTCCGGTCTCAACATCGTAATTCTTGAAAAGCGGACAGTCGATGGCCACATCCACATTCCATTGCCGATTCTCACAGCCATTTCCATTGGCAAACTGCCTTTCTTTTTCGATCTCCATGGGGCTGACTTTCTTTTTTAGCGTGCCGCAGAAGAACGAACGCTTTGGTGTGTTTGGCTTCGATGGCTCCTTGTTGAGTTCGTTTGGCAGATCCCGATTGATTTCTATCGGATGCAAGAAATTATCTACGAATACACCGTCGTTCTTGCGGGTATTCATGTTGATGGGCGGCTTATTGGTCACCTCCATGTAACGTTCGCGCAGTGAATACGATTTGCGCATGCGTCTGGATTTCGAGCGCACCCAGAAACCGGAACGCTTCACGGGCTTCGTACGCAAGTTTATCTCGTATTGCATAAGTTCGGCGCTGAGTTTTGGATAGCAAACAAATTGACTGTTGAGCATATCATCGATGGTTGGTCGACGAGCAGGGATGTGAATGAGAATGCGTTCTATAATGAAAGAAAGAAAGCAAATACTTTTGGGTAGGATATTAAACAAATTAAACATTTTTAATAAGAAATAAACTCGTCGCTATTCAGAAAGGTAAGCAAAACCAACGCATTCTCTCATAATCAAGAAAATATGTATACCACCCATTGGCAACTCATCGAATATACTTACGTATAAGTCTTATGCATGGCAGACTTAATTGTCCAGGCAGCAGGTAGTCACCCTTCAATATAGCCGCTTTCAATCCAGGTATTGTAGGCGCTCGAAATGGCATATTACCGACAACCATAAAGTAGAGCAATATGCCGAGAGCCCAAATATCCACTGGCGCACCAATGTAATGATCATCCGAAAAGAGTTCCGGCGCTGCATAAGGCGGCGAGCCACAGAACGTGTCCAGTTTCTGATTGGCACCTAAAAGATGGTAAGAATGGTAATTATAAAATTCGATTTCAAGTAATTATCAAACATTGAAATTATTATTTAAAAAGTTATCAAATTCAGCTACCTTTGGCGATTAACCCATTAAAGCAAGTGTTTCTTTTTCAATCGTAATCAATTATTTAAAAGTCGGGGAATATTCAGGTGAAGGTATTTATCATTTATTTGGTACTTTCCTATTTTCTTATCAAAAAATTTACTTTGAAATGTAGATGCTAAAGATTATTAGTAAAAAAAAAGTGACCGGTCCGTCAGGTCTAGAAATTAGACCAAATTGCACAATTCTATAAAGCTTTCGAATATATAATTGGTCTTTTCGCGCGACTTTGCAAATATATGTAGTTTTTAATTTTCTTAATTTTTGATTTCAGCTTCTTTTTGTGCAATTTCGCGAAAAGAATTTTTTGAACAATGAAAAAATCTCACCAAATATTGGGAAAAAGCGAGTAATTGTTTCCTGAGAATGGAAAGCAGGAAACAAACATTCCATCACATTTCATGGCTGGGCCCACATTTTTTGTGGGTTTTGGACGTTATAGTGATCCAATCTTTCCCATATTTGATATTATTATTAGGTTTCTCTAATAAAAGAAAGACTACAAACTAAATTTCATCCGATTTCATCGAAATCGGATGAAATTTAATGTTTCCGCCCACAAGAGTAGAGGGCGTGGCAATTATTCCATCTTTACCAAATTTCATAATTCTCTATTTCTAAGTAAAACTAGAGCATACATATGTCAAGCTCCAGTGAAATCGGTCCAGGTTTACTATTATTTCCACCTGCCTCCATATAGTCGGAACACTGTGCGTCATAGAGAAAAACTAAAAATGGAATTTTACTATATTTGACTCCTAGTTTCGTGAAAATATTAATTTAAAAATTCTGTTCTATTACCGGACCGCTGCTTCCAGCGCATCCTTCCCACATGCATTATAAGTTTCTGTTTTAAACCACTACCAGTACTAGGTCGTAACTCAGCTACAGTAATTCATAAAGCTGTGTAAAAAATATCAAAAGAATCTTGAACTTCTTACACTAAATGATGATGAGTTATTTTAATCTACTCATTCATTAGCTATAAACGTACATACCTACTTTTAAAGTTCTATTTACAGAAAGATATACATACAGTGTTGCCAGTCACCATATAGTAAGTAATTCATGTGTATGCATTTAAAATTTTCAGCATGTGTATGTCCATTTGGAAAGGATATTTATAGAACTAAACGTACTCATACATACATACGTACATAATAGATCTGTTAAATCGGTGTTAAAAATTGCAATGTGGATTCAAAAGTAAACTTTGCTACTTGATGAATGACAAGTGACAATTAGAGCGTGATATAAGGATAGAAATGATTCTCTGTGCCCGTATCCCCATTAGTGAGTATTTATAGGCATACACTTACGTGTATGTAAGTATGTGTGCATATAAATATGTACGTTCACATGCCCACGACATTTGAAAGACTTTTATCTGCTTGGCGGGTGGGTCAGGAGCGAGTTATTCCTTTTTAACTGATAGACGTCATTGTTTCTAATATTAAGAATATATGTAGATATGTATCCACAATATGTACATATGTTAAGGAATGTATGCATGGATCGGCCTAATTGTAGGCTCCTTTTATAATCTAAGAATAAACAACCCCCGTTTGGTTATAGTAAATTTGGCAGCTGTCACGTTAGTAGAATTTAATTAGAAATATCCAATTACGAAAATCTGACAATTTTTTGCGCGGGTCATGCATAATTCTTGTCTTATAAACAAGCAATCAAATTTTTGATGGAACAGTTTAACCAAATGTATCCCACCAGAACGAGTCCTTCCACTGGGTTAAAATGTTATACAAAAATTTTTGAGTAGGAAATCTTACTTGTGCATAATAAGTGTGTATGTATGCCTCTACCTTACATGAAGTTAAAATGTGTTGAAAAAGTTTCGGATCTGACCATGACTTCATAAACGCTCTTAATCTCACTGGGCAGAAATTAAGCACAGATGTAGTATAAAGCATTTTTGCTTTATTTTCTAATAGAATAAACAATTTTCTAGTTGTAGATTTTAATCAAAAAACTCTGAAATTCCCATCCACGGTGTAAAGTAAATGCTTCATCCTCCGCTGATACTTTTGTTAACAATTTTAATAAATCTTGCTGCATTCCAGACAAAATACTCGCTTAATTGCTGCTCTTTTAGAATTTTCAAATATTTTAGAAATCTCAACCCTTAACAGCCCTCTTATTTGTGCCCGAGCAACCTTCATTATATAATGTTTTATATAAAACATTCATTTACTTGCATACACACAAACCTACCGCCATACCATTGTAACTCACCATTGATAAGTTGTGTGCTAAAGCCAAAATCGGCCAACTTCAAGCGATCCTCTGACAGCAGTAGCACATTTTCAGCCTTAATATCGCGATGTACAAAGCCCAAGCTATGCTATAATTTATCATCAAGGGGGAGAGACGCGAGAGAGAGCACAAAAAAGCATATATGTAGTAGTTATGTTATGTACATAGATATTTAGTAGGTACATGCATGCATTTATTTATGTACTTATATATGGTTAAAGTGTACGAAGAATAAAAACGGCAGCAAGCGAGCCAATAAGTACAGTGTCAGAATACACAAATGGCAATTTAATGGACAACTGGTCGCCAACACTGACACTTTGCCAAGCATGCGGATTGTCCTTCTGTACATCGCCGCCGGCTGGTCGCTTGATGGTTGTTGTTCGGTCTCAACAAGCGCTGTGCCTGACTGTCTGACTGGCTGCCTAGTTGCCTAGTTGCTTACTTGCTTGCCCGCACATAAAGTGCAGTGTATAATTGTCAACTGCTTACCATGTGTTTTACGGCCAACAACAGCTGCTTGTACAAAGGCGCAGCGTGTATCTCCCGCAGCGGACCACCCTGGGTGATGTGATTGTAGAGTTCGCCTCCGCGTATCCACTCTGTGACCAGATACACACGTCCCAGTGTCTCCACCACTTCGAAGAGTCTGCTCCAACGCGTAAAAGGGGTAAACAAGTGAAAGAAATAAAAATGAAAATTGAACAACAACAAAATAAAAGCTGTGGTCGAGAGTAAAGTGATACGGCCATGGTGGCAAAAAATAAAAAAATTAAGAAACAGAAAAGTGGCAGAGTCGTAGTGGAGCCTACATACATACATACATGCTGGCTGCCACTTTGCTGCTGCTTTGGTATCTTTTTTATTTTATCTTTTTTGTGATGCTGTGTGGCTTTGAAATTTTAAAAAAATACAAGTACACGAGTAGTATGTATGTATGTACATATGAAAGTGGGTATACCAGGCGATCCAACGCTATGAATGCGAACATTTTTAAATCGATCGCATATAAATAAAGTATTACTTAAAATCCATTAAGAAAAGCATAAATTATTTATTATACATAAGTTATTTATTATACGTTAGTGAGTTAGTTAGTAAAAAATTATAATTTTCAAAGACTCAAAGATAGAGACATTTCTTGAGGAGGTGAGTTTTGTCCGACTTCAAAAAATTTACTGACTGGTGAAATGGTTTTCAACATACACGTAATTTGAGCGGTGCGGTGCCAATTTCAAAAAATTTTATGATTGCTTAAGGTCGATTATAGAAGTATGTATAAATCTATACATATGTACATATAATAAAATTGTAAAAGGCTGATGTCTGTACATTATAGATATTAAAGAAAAATTAGTATGGGGGTCTTTATTAAAGTAACAGAATCCCAATCAATAATTTTTAGAATTTTTGTCTGCCTGTCTGTATGTTTGTAAGCGCATCACGCGAAAACTAATGCATGAAATTGAAAGCAGTTTCCACCAATGTATTGCTAGAGGTCTAACAAAAAAATAAAAAAAAATTTCAAAGAAAATGAAAACAATTAGAGAGTTGCCACCTGTTTGAAAATTGAAAATAATTTGATAAGATAAAGTAAATATTGCAATATGGGAATCAAACTGAACAGGTTTAGGCAAGTTTACTGGCGGAAATATGTTTGAGGAGGGTTGCCACCTCTTTGAATTAAATCAATTAACGGAATAGTTAATCGCTCGGCTAAGTTAAGCGAACCTCAGTGTTCACGTACCGCTCTAAACTTTTGGGTTTACTTTTTCTGAGCTTATATGTAACAACCATTTTTTTGGCAACAAAAACAAGCCCGAACTCTATTTGTTTCCGGGTATTCGCCGAATTTATTTTTGTCGTAAGAGTTTGAATTTTTGAGCTGTGTACAGTTTGTGTGTTTAAAAAATGTCAACAAAGAGCAAAAATTCATCGGAAATCAGATTAAATCAACAACAAAAAACTAAGATTGAAAAAAATTTATCGGGGCATTTACGGAAATCGATTGGCGAATTATGGTTTACCTAAAGCAGGCATCTCAAAACTAGAGAAACACGTCCTGAAATTGAGCAACTATGAAGAAGCAAACAAAAAACCTCTCCATCCAAGTTTATTTTTCGTAATGAAGAAAACTAAGTCATTGAAATAAATTTAGTGTGTTATTTCCTAAAAGCTAAGTTTGTTATTATATTTTTTTAAATTTTGAAAAGCGCTACGAAAAATTAATAATTCGTATTACAATACAGGTACTAAAAAGCGCAAAATACTTTAAGGCGCAGTGAAGCACGCCTGGTATTTGCTAGTTTTGAATAAATAAATATTTTAAAATTCTTTAACTGCACTGCGCAAAAGAAATGGAAATTCTTTAGATACAAATAACTTTATTAAGTAGGAAGTTTATATACCGATCTCGTATGATTTCGGCTTTTTAAATTTTAGTCTGTCATTGTGCCAATAAAAACGGGGAAATTTGAAGGCATTCGCGCAAAGTTGTATCCAGACAATAGTTTTTAAATTTTCTTTACCTGTAATGCGTACATACATATATAATAATTAGAACAATTACATAAATAAATGCTAAAAGTGCAAAAGGAAAAAGAAATTTAAAATATTACTTTGCTGATAATTAGGGAGGAGCACATAGATAGTTTTATCAACGCCTAGGGCGTTTTTCAATATTAGAATTACTATTTGCCATTTATATTAAATATCTTCATTTTGTGCTAAAGGAATTAAAGTCATAAAAAGTACGAAAGATATCTAAAGTAAGACGTACAATTTTTTTTTTTATAAAATTTAAATGATAGTAAAATAAATTTAAAAGTGAGTACCGGTTCTAGAGATTTGCCCATGTGCGCATACATTTTAATGGGATACAGGGTGATACAAAGTACAAGATTCTTATTGATTTTATGATTTCTCACTACGATTTGTGAATGTCATCTGTATACTTCCAAATCCAAACTTATTTAATATTAACTTATCTTTTATTATGCAAATTTCATTACTCTTTAAGACTAAAGTATGATGGAAAATTCCCGTATATTGCCTGCTATTTTACCAGAACGCAGCTGCAGTCGATATTGGCCTTCAAATCCTGGTAAATATTATTTTTACAAATTTTATTTGCTTTTAAAAATATATTTCTCACTTTACTCTCATGTATGTATGCATGTGTATACATACATCCTTATGTGCACACGCCCACATATGTATGTATATAATTTCGCATACAAATATTTTACCTAGTTTTTCACTCTGTATGCCACTTTGTATGCTGATTTCACTCACTCGCTCGCCCTTACCTTAAAATATTGGGATGATGCACACATTCGAGTGTTGCAATTTCACTGGACAGCATACGCAGAGCTTTCGCATCCAAGCCTCCACGGTCAACTACTTTGATAGCCACTTTGTCTGTAAAAGAGGAATGGTAATGAAAGTGAATGACTACATACAGTACAAGCGAGTGAAGAGTATTGTAAACAAAGGCAAAAGTTAGTAAAAAAGGAACAGTCCAACGCCTTCGTCTTGGTCTGCAGGCTGTATCGGAGATACAGCCGCTAAATTTAAACGTAGAATACGTGGTATGGTTAAGAGCATATCCAAGTAAGAAAACAAAAGCACACACTAAGCAAAAAATATCGATAACAAAAGCGATAATAATATCGGTAGCAAAATCGATAAAAACATCGATAAAGAAATCGATGAAAATATTGATATCAAAATCGAAAAAATATCGAAAGCAAAATCGATAGCAAAATCGATAACAATACTGATTACAAAATCGATTACAAAATCTATCAAAATATCGATTACAAAATCGATAACAAAGTCGATAACAAAATCGATTATAAAGTCGATAACAAAATCCATAA